>NW_005842650.1:576290-583023 GCF_000455745.1 Alligator sinensis | reverse complement strand
CAGCAGGAGTTAGGGGATCTCAGCAACTTGCATGTGTGTAAGTGCTCAGCACTCTTCAGGATCAAGCCATTAAAACTCCCACTAAAAAGTCCCTCCAACATCAGCAATCAAGAGCAATGACCATTCTGGGTGCAGAAGCGTTTTAGGAAAGGACCTTGTAAAAGGACAGCATACATACTGTCTTGGTTGGAATTCTCCAGGTTAGTCAGGAGATGGGACTGGATTGTCTAATGAGTTCCTTTCCATCTAATTTCTAGGATTCTAGAAATTTCATTCACTGTGTTGAAAAATCTGCCTCAAAGTACTTTAGGTGTCTCCTAACTTTTATTTTAGCACTTCCCAACGGGAAGAGAAAAATTACACCTTATTTCCCTTTATAAGGCTAGCTATCTTCTTAAAAAAGAAGCAAACAAAAAACCCCCCGTGCTTCATAAAAGGTTTCATTTGGTAAAATTCTGATTGCTCCATATCTGAAACAAAACATGACAGTGGGCACATCTACACGAGACACTAGAGCACAGTAGCAATGAGCTACTAAACAGCAGTTCATTGCTACTGTGCAGTAGCGTTGCCAGGCACTAATCATGTGGTGATGATACTACGCAGTAGTAACAAGCGATTGAGCAGTAACGTTGGGAAAAAACCATGCAGTGAAGGCACTGCACAGTAATGACAGTTACTGCACAGTCATTTAGTACTTGCGTAAGTACTAACTGACTGTGCAGTAACAACTGCACAACTTGCCACTTGTGTAGATGTGGCTAGTATATACAAAACAAATCTAGCTCTCCACAGTATAATATTTTATGTCACTGCTTTCATTAGCATGTTACATTTGATTCCTGACTTCTTCCATAATCTGTAACCAAAGAAAAACATTTAGAGAAAATATACTGGAGGCACGTTTTTCATTGCCCAATGCAGCACTATGTGGAAAACTGTGAAGAATACAGTCAAAGCTCACTTATTGACTTTTTTGAGATGCCCATAAAGAAGTGGATTTTTATACAATAGAGCTCCTGCTGACTTTAGTAAAAAAATTATAATATGCCTGACCCCAACAGAATGAACCAAGTTAGCTGGTCCCAACAAAATCTATTTAGTAAGTTTTGACTGTACAGCCACACCTGCAAAACTTGTTGAAGTTTGTAATTCTTTTGGTTTTTTTCAACATCGCAATAGAGATGATGTGCACTGTTAAAATCACTGTTCTGCATATGCTGCACTGACAAGACTTCTAAGCACATAATAAAGGCCTGGTTTTTCATCTATCTGTAACTCGGCACAATTCAGGTTATTCATACCTACTGTAAACACTTTACTGCATCCACAAAGTATATACTTAGACATCTAAACCTAAATTGCACCCATAAGTAAATGTGAGCACAAACTGCACTCATGCTTCGTTTCCCCTGCAGTTTGCAGGTATGAAACTAGAGACAAGTATTTGAAAAAAATGACTGTAATCTGTAAACAGAAATCGAGCTGACAGGTTACATTGAATGAATTTGCAACTCTGCCATCCCCAAGTCTCCAAAACAAAAAAAAAAAGAAGGAAAAAAAAAAAGAGCTTCTGAACAAGAATATTTGGAGTTTCTAAAAGCACATTTTAAAAAAGAGTAAAAATAGAATCTATGACTAAATGTTCACTTATCCTACTATGCCATGAAAAACGACAAATCAAACCATTCTAGCTGCTCTAATGCAGATAAAAATTGTTCCAATACTTTTCCATTTGCTGCTGGCCATTCCCCACCACACCCTCTGTCCCGTTCTACATTTCCACGTTCTCACAAGGGGATGAGTCTCAAGCTGTGTGTCTGAACTGCTTTTACTTTTAAAATTTCAGTCTGCAAATGTTTTGGCTTCTTTGAGTTACCTGTGTTTAAATGTGAAAGGAGATGCGATTATTTTGGCTCAAATGGTCTGAGCCCAAATTCTTAGTGAGTGCTTTCAATTACCGCAAACTGAGGGCATGGGCATATGAATACGTGTACAGGTTTCAAAAGGGGAGGGGAACCTGCTGCTTAGGAGTAGCAGTTAGGCTGTAACTAGTACCTGTACATGATTCTGTAGTGATACAAGCAAGTTAAACTGCTCCCACTTTGACCCTGGATGAGCAGTACACCTCCCCGCTCTTCACTTAAGGCCGTTACACCTGTATGTTTTTCCTTACAGAGCTTCTGAATTTGCAGGAGTTTGTAGCTGTGGATATTACATTTACAGTTCAAATTTACAGTGCGAATTTCAGAGTTATGCTGCTTGCCTTTTTAAACTGACATCCATCTGTACCACCCATTCACCTGCCCAAGGAGACCTTGGTTTCTAATATACCTTTTCCATTTTATTTCTATAGGAGGTGTATGGCAGATTCATTAACTTGAGTAGGGAATGCAAGAAATTTCTTAATGTCCCCTCTGAAATGGTCTTTTCTACTAGCAAGACTTTGAAAAGAAATATATCTATTCTTTTCTGAAAATCTTAAGAGGCAAATTAAATCTGCTTATTTAGGCTTGGGGGGGTTGTTTGTTTTTTACAGTTTACAATGAAACCATGCTGTAAAACTCCTCTGAGTTCATTAACTCACTTTGTGGCATTGGTAAGGTATGTTTTTAGTCTGAGGCACAATATCACAGATACTTTGTAAGCTATTTATCAGTGCCACCGATGTTAACCCAGATATATACATGTAGGGTTACATAGGAGGTCAGAAGCATGAACACTAATTTGCCAACAATTCTTCAGTTTAGCCCATTTACATATTTATAACCCTCTTCTACATTTCTTTTTAAATTGCCAATGACACTTTCAAGCTGCATTTGATCAAAAACAAGTTCAAACTCTACCTTGCCAGGTTCCCTTTAATGAGATGTATTTCTAAAAATTTTTAAAACATTATATACGCAGAGTCATGGTCAAGTATAAATCTTATTCTGCTATCCATAGGGGCAGAAGTTACTGGAGAATCACCACTGTTTCACTGTGCAGGCTGCAGAGAAGCTATGCAGAGGAATGCTGCATGTGCAGTGGACTTGCTCCATGGTGACTCACTCCACAGAACTACAGAGGAGTGATTTTCCAACCCAAAGCCCACTGAAGTTAGTATATATTCTTTTCACTGATTTATATGGTCTTTGGATTAAGCTCTTAGTGAAAAGCTACTCCATAAGTACACAGACCCACTGGCCACCACACAGATGAAGGAGTATAAAGAAGTCATTAGAACAGTTTTTAAATTTTTGTAATGACTCTTTACTCAAGCTTTAAATAACCATGTCAAAGTTGATCCCAAAGAAGTAGTTTCTGTTTAGCCTGCAACAGACATTGACCACCAGCTATTTATAGTAAAGCCTGTCCATAATTGTCCCTGAGAATGCTATGCTATCTTAAAAAGAGCAACATCTTTTCCCTGTTATTTATTGCAAGATCCTTACTTGAAAGGCTTCCATTGTAATGACCAAGTGTTAACCTCCATTATAGTCTAGTCATTTCCCAGATTTCCAAATTAGGAGGGTAGGGAAGAGGCATTGGTGAACCCAGACAGGATTGCAGTGGAATTAAGTTTTCAACAAACAGAGCAACTCAGGCTGACACTAGACTTAGACAACAGATTCCCTTACTGTGCTCAATACTTCACAAAGAAGAATGCAAGGCAGCCCTCCATCACTTATACACACAAATACGGGCTTTGAAGGTTCCAAACATTTGAGCACTGAAAACTAAAACCATCTACATTTTTACTAAGCAAAGTAAATTTAGGCAGATTTAAATTGCAGTTTACAGAAGACAATTGAATTTAATACTTATTGAGAAAGCTCTAGGAAAGAAATTGCTAGTTTGCAATGCTTAGACAGAGCTCATTCAGCAGCTGTTAAAGGTAGGGACCTACCTAAATCACAGTGTACTGCGCAGCGGCTCCTTTAATTTTGCTATTTTTGCTGCCTGCCCTCTCCCCACATCTGGCTGCTGATTGGTTATGGGGTCCCAGCTGCCCTACCACTTACTGCTGATTGGCCAGAAGGCAAAAACCACAGTTTAAAATATGCCGCAGTATTTGCCTCCTGGCCAATCAGCATCAAGCTGCGATGCTACCAGGGGCCCTCAGCCAATCAGGGGCAGGAGACATAAACCATGGCATATTTAAAATCATGGTTTTTGCCTCCTTCCCAATCAGCAGCAAGTGGTGGGGCTGATGGGACCCCTCCACAAATCAGTGGTGGTGTGTGCAGCAAAAAGAGCAAAATTAAAAGGAGCCGCTGCACAGCACAGTTCCACCATGATTTAAGTAGGTCCCTAGTTACAAGTCCCTAGTTATCAGACTTTCAACTTCAGTCTGAGGACACACATTAAGTACTGTTTGTTCTTATAGGATCTACAAAAATTGGGTCTAGGAGACCTGCTTCTGAGAGGTAGTGGCCACCCACAACTTTACTTGAATTGAATGGGGCACATATATATGTCCCAATCAGTCAGAAATTAGGCCTGTTATGGTTAAAGAATACACGTCGTTGGCTGCATAAGAATACAATCTCTTCCAATAGAGAAGGGGCACATTTACATTTTTTCTCCTGACATACATCCTGCGATATGGCGGTGTAATTAGCAAGTTTTGCATCCCAGGAAAAAGTGTACCAGAGAGCAGCTGGGGTAGGATTGTCAGTCTTACCTGTCCAGGGACTCAGAGTCACCTGCTGCTGCCATAGCACCGTTTGCCCATCATTTGTTGTTGCTACTGCTGCTAAAAACAGCAGTCTGGTATCCCTGCACCCAGCTTCTGCTCCTGCAGCAGTGGCTTGCGGCTGCTGACGCAGCGCAGACTCCCCAAGAGAGCCATTACAAAACCAGGATAACAGGGGGCCACTACTTGGTTTCAAAATTTACCACCAGGCAAATACAAACAATACATATCGGCTAGCTCTTGAACAGGGATTTTCATATCTCACTCTCAAAGCACTTTACACAGGTGGGTAAGCATCACTGTCTGCTCTCTCCTGTGCCCTCTCTACATCGTACTCTACATCGTTGGCACCCCACCTCACCCAACATTAAATACACTACCGCCACAGTATACCACAAATTTAAGTACAAATCCTCATGCTTGTTTTACTACCTCAGAGCAGATACTCCATAGAGGTAACTGCTGCTGCTAATGACTCTCAGGCTTATCTATTTGACTGTTTAAAATTATGTCCTTTATAATTTAAAACAAACCAGGTATAAATAATGGATGAGGACTATGGTCCAAAATTCAGAAGGAAAATAATAGAAGTCAGGTTCTACTGTGTGATTTCTTATCTGAAAATGTAAAAGATCTTGGAGGTTTCATTTATGAATTATGATATCAATCTGGCAATGCCTTCAAGATAGAAGGTACAATCCAGAGACCCAACAATTCTGAATCTGACATGCAGTAGCGCAGACATAAGACAAATGGGTGTGTCTGTAGGTCTGCATGTATTTAGGCTGGTTATTGTCTGGGGTAAGGCATTATTCCTTCCAGGCTTGATGTTGGTAAGGCTTAATGAGCCTGTTTTCTTAGGTCTGAACTTCTTTACTGCCTGAGCCCCTAAGGTTTGGAATAGACTGCTGCCGGAGGCAGGTCAAGCACCCACTCTGAACGCCTTCAAGACATGTGGATACTTGTCAGCAGGGATCATAGGATCCCAGCAAGATTTCCTGCTCCAGGGGCAGGGGGCTGGACTCGATGATCCTCCGGGGTCCCTTCCAGCCTGAATGTCTATGAAATCTATGAAGTCTGCAGTTACAGGAAGAGTGTTTTTGTTTTGTTCTTCTTAATCGACATGCTCAATCTCATTTTGCTGAGGGAAGAACTTCTTTATTGTCCGAGCCCCCAAGGTTTGGAATAGACTGCCACCAGAGTTGGTTCAGGCACCTACTTTGAATCCCTTCAAGAGATATTTGGATGTTTATCTTGCTATGATCCCTGCTGACTTCCTGCCCCTGGGGCAGGGGGCTGGACTCAATGATCTTCCAAGGTCCCTTCCAGCCCTAGTGTCTATGAATCTATGAATTTTTATGAAGGTCAGTATGAATGAGAAGGTTCAAAAGGGTGCTGAGAACTGTAAAAGGATATTGCAACCTACCCCATTGTAATGTATTTGTTATGGAAGTGTTATGTTAACATGGTGTCATTTGGACTCTGTGCTTATCTTTTTTGAGATCAGGTTATTATAGAGGAAAATGAAGCAATCCTTGCATTCTCTTTTTAAGATTAGCAGATGCCAATATTTTTCTTGTTCCAAAGGAGGTATTTAATCGTTCAAACTACTTTTAATCTTAAATCTTCCTCACAGCCAAAAACAAGGAGGTATCAGAATCTCAATAGTGACAGAAATGAGTAACAAATATCAATCCTAATCTATTCTGCTGAGTGGGTATGATGGGGAGGGGTGCAATTCGTTGTTCTATTTGTCTGTTAACTGGTGTTAAAAAGGTTTGGGCTTGAGTTTACCAGACAAGAGCAAACACTGCAAAATGGCTAGCTCTTGAACAGGGTTGTTCATCCCCCCACCAACCCAAAGCACCTCACAAAGGTGTATAAGCATCATTATCTGTTTTCTCCAAATAGAAGAAGTGAGGCACAGAGGGGTGCTGTGATCCAACCAAAGACACAATGGGTGTGTTTATACAAGAGGTTTACTGCAGAGCTGACTAATTAACTCTAAAGCAGGGTTTTCAATCTCTTATAATAAGTGTACCCCCGGCAGCTCCC
>NW_005842650.1:572606-576259 GCF_000455745.1 Alligator sinensis | reverse complement strand
TGAGCGAGCCAAGCTCCTGGAACAAGGGGCTGGGCCCCTCCCCCCACCCAGCGCCTCCCCCGTCCCCCCACCCACTGTGAGCAGCTGGCACTCATGGCCCCTGGCTGCCTGCACACAGCGCTGTGCGCACCCGCTGCCTGCCCGGACATGTGGGGCACAGCAGCCCCTGGCCTGGCCCTGGCAAACACAGGGCAATGCTGCACATGGAGCAAGGGGGGTGGCCAAATGCAGAGTGGTGGCTGCACTGCGTGCAAGCTTCCCCTGCCCCCCGCGTCCAGCCGGGTGGGTGGCACCTGCACAGCAGTGCGGATGGTGTGTGGCAGCTCTCCATCCCCATCCACCTACGCATACCCCCTAGGACTTTCTCAAGTCCCCCAGGGGTACACATACCCCTAGTTGACAATCCCTGCTCTACAGTAAATATCTCAGCATCTACATGTGGGCCCCTATTAAACTCCTCAGCAGGGTAATATTTGTAAATACAAGTTTTTTTTCAGAGTTTTTTCACGTGCAGCAGTGCATATGTAGATGCTGCCCTGGCTGGCTGGGGTGTGAGGGTGCTTCAGTGTAGGGGCTGCCTGACAGCTAGCTCTGCAATCTTGTGCTCTAGCCAGCCTCTCCACAGCACACAGAGCCCAGGGGAGCAGCCCCAGGCTGGCAGGCTGACCCCCGGATCGCCCAGCAACTCAGGGCTTCTCTGACTAGGCTTCATGTGCACGCATGAATAAGCCTTGGAGCTGATTGCTTCAGTGTTAATTGCTCCTGGACACACATTTAAACCAGCACACCTGAGAGCAAAAAACTCTGGAGCAATAAGCTCCAGCATTTATTCACGTGCACTAATTGCATATGTACATGCCCACTGTGAGCAATGGACAGAACAGGAAATAGAACTGGAAATCAGGTTTTGGGTCTGTGCCCTTGACTCTGCTGCCTCCACATCACCTAAGAATTCATCAAAATTTCCACATCTCCAATGTTATCAAGTGTAGTTTCTCCATGTCTCTGACATTTTCAAACAGCCAAGAACACCCTCACCACAACCATGCAATACAATGTTAGCAATACCTTTCTGCTGACTGACAAAAGAATTCTATTGTAACTGACGATGTTTTTAAGCTTCTCTTGATTGTGAGTGTAAAAACTAAAACTTGCACTAACTGTGTAACCAACAATCACAGCTATCACACTTGTATCATCACATTGCACATACTCATTTCCAATTCGCCACTATGCAAGTTCCTACCTTAATTTCTGTTCACTCACTTCATCCTCTTAAAGGCTCTAAAACAACATTCAGTTAGGTTAGTAATGGTACATTATTAAAGAAGATATGGTTACAGTTCACGTGTATATAAATAATGCAACAAAAAGTGCATAAAACATAATTTGCATCCACTTCGATTTCAACCAGTAAAATCAAACTGTCCTCTAAATATCTGAATAATACTGAATATATATTTTCTCTTGTCCATTAACAAGAGCAATAGCATTCTCTTGCTCATTTTTATCTAAATCCCTGCAGCCAATCATCTTCCCCATACTTAACTACAAACTCTAAGTAAACATCTCCTTCTTACCTGTTAAGTTACCTAGAAATCTGTAGGTAACAATGTCTCCCATCTGCCTATTATATTACCTAGCATTCTGCAGATAACAAAACCTCTTCCAATTTTATCACCTACGGAACTCCACAGATGCCAACATTTCCCTCTTGGACTTCTCTCTTTGTACAAATTCTGAAAAGATAAATTTGAACGTGTCTTCATTTGTCCTCGACTCTGAACAAATTGTTCTGTTTATACACAAGTAGCTTTTTGAAAATAAAAAATTAAATTTCCTGAATACAAAAATAATTTTCCTAACTGCCAACTTTAGATTTCTAGCAGCTGCTGGTTCTACTAAGAGAACCAAAAGAAACCAAAAGTTTATTTTAAAAAATATATTAGCATTGTTTTCCATACAAAACTGAAAGTAGATCAAGACCATTTAAGACCTTGGCATTCCAGGAGGATGAGCTTGTACCTCACAGTGTAAATCTACAGATTTTATATTTTTCACTTTCAGAGTTGAGGTTAGAAAAAAAGCAATTTGGACTAAAAAACAATGAATGATTTCCAAAATGACCCAGTGTACTTTCAGTAAAACAGACTGTCAATATGCCTGCAGTAACATAACTCACAACTTGTGCAAGTACTGCACATCAGCAGACGAAAGCACGACTGTTTTATGTTAGATCCATCACTGTTTTAGCTGCAGTTAAAACAGGAAGATGTTAGTCCAGTCTATATCTTGCTTTGCAAAGACCAATACGTTGTACTTGCACTTAACATCCCCATACCATGACAAAAAAGTAACTCTGTATGAGTCGTCCATTGAGGAAAACACCAGATAGACAAAACTGCCTGGACAATTGCATTTCCCCTTTGTAAACTCTCAAGATGAATGTGCCCCACATAAAATGGTGGGGGTTATATAAGCCTAGAACTTTTGAGGAACTGAATGAGAACTCCATAGATAAAAGTATACTGAGCGAGAGTCTGCACCACCATCATCCTTTGCTGCCGCAACATGTCTAGCACTCTTGGGACATCCAGCATCTAAAGAGACAAAAAAAAAATTAGCTGTTATAAAGACTGGTCAAAAAGGAACACGGTTTGGACTTTCCAATCCAATATATATGTCTTTCCCGCTTATATAAATGCTGTACACACACACCTGCATGTGCACAGACCTGATGATCACAGTCATGGAGCAGTCAGTCACTCTGGGCATTTTTACACGTGCTCTGGGAGGCACAGGGGTGGGGCACTTTAATTAGCAAGTGCTTTAATTAAAAGCACCTGAGAGTCACATGTATCAGCATCCCCAGTGCTGAAAAATGGCAGCAGGGTGCTTTGAATTAAAGCTCATCAAATGAGCTTCAGTTCAAAGTGCCCCACCACCATTTTTCAGTGCAGAGATGCTAAAACATGTGACGCCAGAGTCTTCTGAGCATGTTTATTTCTGTGCTCCGACATGCTGGATTTCTACTGTGCCAGAGCTGGCTCCCTGTACGTGTATAGGAACCCTCTAACCTCACAGCTCTGACAATAAATTCTATTTGAACTTGACCAAGGCATTTAAATTCTCTCTTCCATTTTCCCTAATTGTCAAAAGGACGTGAGATTAACCTGCTCATTTCACAGGGATGCTGTGGGTCCATCTGATTTAATGATTGTCAATTAGTTTGAAAATACAAAGCACATTGAATGTTCTATGGCTCAAGCTCATGATCATAGCTTAATTTCAATATCAACTCTCTTAAATTAAATGAAAAAGCTGACAACAAACATAATAATCTTTAGCTATTCATCCTGCTCATCTACTTAATAGGGGTGTGCAAATACTGATACACCAAAAATGAAGGCAAACGAAGTACTGGGCTATAAAACACCTCATCTAACATTAACAGTAAAAAATCAATTATAAAACAAAACTTGCAGATCCAGGAACTGATTCTGATCACCATCAGTTCTCACCAATGGCACACAGGCTTACACAGGACTTGTTCAGTACTTTGCAGGATCCATGTCTCAAATCAACAGGCACATTTCAGTGTATAACTTCTATATGGGCAAACATATTCAAGAACAGTGAGTGGCAACCTGTTC
>NW_005842650.1:557765-572575 GCF_000455745.1 Alligator sinensis | reverse complement strand
GGCAGAACAAAAAATTAGTCCCACACCCTCTTTGAGTGCCACTCCAATCCTCTTCCTCCTCTTGATCTGCTGCTCTTCTTTTGGCTTCCTGCCCCACCTGCTACTGTGCTGCCCCTCCTCTCCTCAGTCTGTGGTGTGCCATATGCAGAGGCTGTCCATGCCACTTGTGGCATGTGTGCTGCAGGTTGGCAAACCCTATTCTAGAATATTACTAGCAGTGGCAAGAGTTTTCACATTCTAGCAATGAATATTTTCCAAAGGCAACATCATCAAGGTCCAGTTGATCAGGCAACAATATGTACTACCTGTGTACTCAACTAAAGCTTTTATTTTAAAATGTGAGAAAGAAATAACCTCATTGTGTTCCAAACAGGCAATCATGATCTCTGACAATATGACAACTCCAGTTCTTCCTACGCCTGCGCTGCAATGCACCAGTACAGGAGGGTTAGGGCTTTTAGGATCCACTGTGCTGTTTGTATGACGCCGCACTGACTGTATCTCTTCCAAGTATGCTGTTGGTTCCAATAGAAAAAAAAAGACATATAGATGCATACTCCACCATGTTCTTCTCTAGTGATAGTTGCAACAATCATCATAGTGCATTAAATCGTATTCCTGCTAACAATGTTTCAATAAGTAAATTAATATCCCATTCAAAGCAATAGGAAGTTGCACAGATTATTCTCTCTTTACTTGGTGTTTTGTGCCTGGGAAGCATTTTCCTGGCAAGGTAGCATATGGCCTGAGCTTCTGTTGCTGGCAAACCTTTACATGGATGGCATGCAATGTAATTATATTTTGATTTATAGGGATTTTAATAAATAAACTGCATCATCTTAGAGGCAGAAATAGAACTTTAATAAATGGACAAATATATTCCTGCCAAAAATACCAATTCAGCCTCCATCACTAGTGTGAAAAAACCTCTTATATCAGGATGTTTCAAGGTCCTATATTGAAGCCATAGTAGGTGGTTTTGTTGCAGAGGGGATTAATACAACTTACAAAGAAATCCCTTTATATCCTCTGGACAGCCATGCTCTGGCCAGTCAGTGTACTGCAGGTGCCAAACTGTTCTCTCCTGCCCTGTGAGAAGGTGTTTGATCTTCAAGCCTGTAGTTGCGTAGCAGCCTGAGTCTGTACGGAATCGCGTGGTAATCTTAAATCTCCCATATGTGACAGTGTTGTGTCTTGACCCAAGTCGTGGCCAGTACCTAAAACACTTTTCTCTCCCGGCCTCCTTGAAAACAAGGTATTGTAAATATCAGGTGTGAAAATATACACAACTGACAGTGTTGTAGCAATTCCAGCATTTCCATCCTACTATGTACTCCTTAAGGCTTCTTCACAAGCTTAACTAGTCATCAGTTAATGAAGAAGCCAATACTAAGGCCTGCTCTATGCAATCTAGGACTTTCCAATAGAGTTATGCCAATAAATCTGTCTAGTGGAGACAAGCCACACCTATCCCCCTTGAAAGAATCCTTTTTGCCACTGTAACTGTCATTACTAGACTTTTTGCCCCAACCAACTTCATCATGCTAATAGAAGTTTCTAGTGTAGACTTGGCCTCAACAGCAAGTACCTACCTCTTCTGCTGTCACCATTGCAATAATGGCAACCCCTTGTTCCCACACCATCTGCCAGAAATCCTGACATGTATTCTGCAAAGGGCCTTGTGTAGCAATATAATCCCACTCAATGCCCCCAATGGAAACCTGTTAAAAAAGGAGAAAAATGAGGGATCTGTGAGGTTATAAGGAACATGTTCTGTGAAAGTGTAGAAGTTGAAAGAAAATGGTAAAAATAAGGGATTGAAGGTAGGTATTTTGAGTCACGTAATCCTACCTGGTTCACTGCCTACCATTACCACACAACAACTATAAACAGGTTGAAGGAAATAAGTATATTTAGTTTAGAGAAAAGGAAATTAAGGGAAGACATGACCACAATTTTCAAAAATCTGAAGGCTGCTAAAAAGGAGAGGAAGAACAAATTGAAGGGAATGGGATTAAACTACAGCAAAAACAGATTTTGATTAAATCTCAGGGGGGAAAAAAAACTTCCTGGAGCACATTACTTTTGAGGTTCCTTTCAAGCCTCTGATTCTCTCTTCCAAAAATGTATTATTTTACACATATATGCAAAAGAAAAATACAGTTAAGGAGATGTATTTTAAATACACAATATAGCGTATAACTGAGGGGAAAAATTAATGTGTCCTACTGGGTGAACTGTATGCATTTAGAAAAACTTAGTTTCAGAGAAGTATTCTAGCTATCATGTGGGTAGTGCCACTTTTACAGAATTAAAGAGAGTGTTCCTTGGTCAGTGAATGAAGGTTTTCCCTTCAGATTTCTAGGTTGGTTCAGGAAAGCCAAAAGGACCTATTTTCAGATTCTGTTTTTACATACACTATTTGGTTGGTACTATGCCAAATCCCGTTAAAAACATATAAATGCCTATCAGTACCTAAGAGACCTTAACTCTCTTCAAAAGCATCAAATGATTTGAAGTCATATCCTGGAAAAGGGCAAGAGCCCTGAAAATACATTGAAATTCACTTCAGAAAGTTTCCTTATAAGGTTTAAGAAAAGGGGCACATAGCCAGGGGTGATGGTGGAAGATAAGTGAAGAACAGCTTCCTATCCGACTCCATTTTCTTCCTGTAGCCATCCAAAAACAAGCTCTGGCCCAGCGCAGGCACTGCCACTTTAAAAGTCTGGTCCACAGAAGCAGAAGGAATAACAGTGCACTTAATTTTAAGTTATTTAGGTTTAAGAGTGGCACATACCTATAGACACACACACAGTTTTGTATATAAAAACTGCTTAAAATGGAGACAAGACTCCTATACACGGTCCTTTAAGAAACGATCCAATACATTTTGAGGGTTATTGCACATTTTTCCACAACTTTAAGGTACAAACTTGCCTCCCATTAGCACAAAAAGAAAAAAAGTGATGGAATAAATGCTGTACAGCAGATGTTTCCAGTACCTGATCCTGAATTCTTTCCAGCTGTCCAAGAAAAACACCTCTTCCCCAAAAAGTCAACATTAGCATGAAAAGGAAAAAGAGAACAGACAAGATATTAACTGCCCCCCCAGCCACCATATTTTTTCTTCAATCTAAATATTTTTAAGTACAGAACCAACTGACAAACATTTCTTCAGCTGTACTTTTCTTACCTTAATGTGAGATGCGTTGATGTAGCCTGTGTTATTTTCTTTGGTTGGGACCAGCTCCACTCTGGTATCATCATAGGGAAGGACATCCTGGAACCTGTTTCTCTCAGCATTTTCAGGGAGCCGGGCTATTGAACACTCACCATCAATGAGCCTTTTCTTTTGAATCCGCTCATATTCTGTAAACACCATCCCCTGCTCTAACCGTTGTTCAAGAATTTTACACTACAAGACAGAAAAAGATAAGCATACAAAGTTTCAGGCCAATTCCGTTTTACTAGTAACAATGCAATGAAAATAATTTAATATAAATAAAATGCACAGATTTTTCTCACTTCTAATTTTTGTAATTACTTCCCAGATATCCTTGTTTGTATAGCACATCACAGTAAACCTGGAGTGGCAAATTCTGAAGTCCTTAAGCAGGCAAATCTTTAAGGCAGTGGGAGTTCTGTTGAAGTGGGAGCCGACTCAGAACTTCAAGATATGGCAGTTAGACACAGAGATGGTAAATAACATTCAAAAATGATTTTTTAATTTCTGTAGAGATAACACAGTCAGACATGGGACCAGTTTTGCTAGACAAGGTCATTACAGCATTTCCCCAGATTTGGATGAAGATGTTTAGAAACTTTTCTGCTTGGTTTAGGAGGTTGGACTGGGTAATTTGAGAGATCTCTCTTCTAACCCTGATATCTCTGTACTCATCAGTACTCATCTTCATTCCTTAGCAGGAGAGGAAGCTTGGCTAAATAAATAAATTCGTCATACTCTACAACTACCCTCTTAGTCTGTCACCCTGCAGATGATAAATGCTGAAGACAGCAGCAAGGTCTTCATAGAAACACAAATTCCTCCTACAAGAATAATTAATTGCATTTTATTTAATATGACTTGATGGAAGTCCAATTTATTTTTTCAAAACCGAATTCTTTCTAAATCATGAGAGACTTTTGGTATTTGTGTTTGGCAAAAATAATTAAATGAATAAGACGGAGATTTAAGCCAATAATCTACTTCTGTTGTCACAAGCAGCCAGACTCTCATGTTAACATCTGAATGTCCATGTAGCTATCAGACAAGTCAGGAATTTTGTTGCAAACAGATGCCATTACCACATGCTACAGAAAAAAAGCACTAAATCTCTACTGACAATGTCTATACTGAAACGCTCTAGAGCAGCAGCCTCTTCCACTTTTTTTTTTTTTGGCCATGATTTCTAGCACAGAATGGACAAGAAAGGGCACAGAATCACAAAGCTGAGCATCAGAAGATTTTGAACAAACATGAAGTAAACTTGATATTCTAAGAACCTTTGAAATCCTGTGAAACTGGACCTTCTTTCTTCTTTCTATTACATGCGCCTGAATTATTTTGTCTACCTCCTATTTAAACTGCAAACTTGTTCAGCCAGGAACATTCAATTTATAGAGCATCAAGCACAAGTACGCTCAATGCTAGAAGAGTGGCAAGATTTTTAAAGCTTTAAGTATTTACCTCATCAACAGCTCCATTCTTTGAGGGTAGCATTAGACAGCTGCTCCCTTATCCTGATGGATCTTTTGCACAGTCCTATTCTATTTAACATGTACTTCAGATGAGGCTGCTTGGCAAGGAAATGAGGTGATGTGCACACTGAGCACGCACCTCTCTGAAATCTTTGAAGGCTTCAGTGAAGATTCTGTTTTCCCAGCTGTTTGGTTCCAACTTAAAAAACGATAAATATTATATACTGCCCACTTGCCCAAGGACTGGGGCTAAGGCAAATTACACAAATCTAAGAAAAAAAAGGAGTTATAAACTTGTATACAACTCCCATCCTTAGTCTTCTTAGGCACTTTTACCAACAGCCTGTCAGGAATTACAAGTCTCATTCACCAATTACCCTCTACATCTGACTCAGTTTGAAACTAAGATATTCTAGCAGTTAGCCTTTGCTAATGCATTTCATTTTTATGATTCTAGTCCTAAGGAGAAAGCAAATATTCCATAAAATTGAGACATACCCGTTCATCATTTGTTGCTCTAGTAGACTCTTCCTTACCCTCATCTGGCAGAGGCATTCGAGACAAGGTTAGTCCATTTAGGGCAGCTAACTTTAGAGGCCCTATTTTTTTTGCTTCAGTTTTGTTTTTTTTCATTCCCTGCCAAAAAAAAAAAAAATTAAGTTATACCCTCTAGAAAACACTGGACAAATAACAAAGCAGACTTAGGAGGGGTTCAGCTTTTGGAAACAGAGGACTACCCTTGTTATTATCTTTGAAAGCCAGTGTGGTAAAAGATTCTGGTGGTAGAACCACATTCTTTCACAGGACCCGACACCAGTCTGTCTTCATTCCAGCAAGTTACTGAAACTTCACAAGAATGGGAAATATTGTTCTCTTCAGGTTAGGCCCTAGGGCAAGGAGCAGTTTGGAAAGACTAACATCCTTAAACAGAATTAGAATCTCCAACAGTTCAAAATAAAACACAAAAATACCATATATACAATCAATTTCATCTGTATTAGACAACATTGTTTGTGGATCCAATTTTCAGAAATGATCCCAATTTTGTAGGTGTATTTTACAGTATCTAGGTGTGTCTAAGCATTTCACTGAACCTACAAATCAGGTATTTAAGGTATCACAGTAGTATAAAGAGTGCCTTCAAGAAATTGCAGATACTAAATCATGGGCACAGAATTAGAGGCCGAAATGAAGTGCCTTGGAAAATCATTCTTTACAGCAGCACCTAAAACGCGCTAGGCAGTGTACAAACACACAGAAAGAAAAAGTCCCTGCCCTAAGGACTTGCAAAATATACCAAAGAAGTAAGGCCAGAGAGGATCATGAATGACTTCGCACAGTTGTGCACAAACATATAAAATTTTGTAAAGCAGGAGTTGTGGAAGAGATGGGTAGCTTGCTTGACCAGGAGGAATTGAATTTGTAAGACACAGAATGGTTAGAAGGCTAGACAAAAGGGGAGAGGGAGCCTGAGGAGGAAAGAAAAGAAAAATGGAGGAAGTGAATACAAAGAAGGGTGAGGGACAAGGACATGGGAAAGAATGAGGGAAAAGGAGATGGAATATCTAGGGCTTCATGACATTATGTTAAGTGGGAGAGGAAGAAGAATCTAGAAAATACACATGACCACTCAAGTCCTATGGTTAAACTCAGAGAATGGGTCTAATGATGTCAGAAAGCTGTTGGTGGAGAGGAGGAAACTACTCCTGTTCCAGCCGGAAGGGGCATCAGAAGCTAGTTCCTCATGGATCTGAGATCGATCCAATAGGAAGTGGGAGGACCAGCTGAATGGGTGAAACAGTGACAGAAAATAAAAGGGAAAAGAGGTACATAAGGGAAGAAAGGAGAGAAAACATTTGTTTGTACATTTCAAAAATCTTGAGAGGGGTATTTTTAAAACTCAGACATGTTGTATCTATCAGCATGAGCCCTGGAAAAAAACCCAAAACAAAACAAAAAGAAATATCTACTTACACCTAAAGGTGGAAGACCTTCCACAATATTCTTCTTCCCAGACAGAAGATCAGACACAGGTCTCTTCTTCACAGAGTCCTTTCTAACTCTGTACCTTCCTGAAGTTGTAAGGTCAGATTCTGACATAGATGGAGTCAGCAAACCTTCACTTCTTCTCTGCACCTGTGACTCAGCCAGTAAATGAACTGGGCTCATATCTTTCATCCTCTTTTCTGGCTCTGTAATATGTAACTTAGGTTCAAGGATATGCAAAGGGCCAGCAGGTGAAGCAACAGAACTGTAAGGATAACTTAAAAAAGACTCAGAACGATGACCACCCATGATACCAGAAAGCTGGGCTTGGCCTTCAGGGAGAGGAGACAAACTTGCATGAGCTTTTTCTTCTTCAAATTCCTCCTCCTCCTCACTGCTGTGAATCAGCATAGTTGCATCTGAAAGAGACTTTTTATGACCACAGTTCATGCCTTCTTCTTGCTCCTCATTTTCTTCTTGCTTTGTCCTTTCCATTAGAACACTGGGCTGTGACCCTCTTGGAAGGGCCACATCTGCTGCTGATGCTGACATGGTTCTCTCCTTAATTCTGACTCCTTCAAAGCTGTGGACGAGCCCCGCTATTTCAATACTATTTCTTTTCTGTAACTGAGCATGGCGTGCTGATGTTAAGGGTTCACTCACTTCCTGAAGAGAATGTGCAACAGGCAGACTGTCTTCCTGAAACGTCTGGACAGAATGGTGGACTCGTCTTGTGATGAGATCTGGATTGCTGCTGCTTATATAAAGGTGTCGGGAAAGGTCTGGAGTACTGTTTGCAGGTCTTGGGTAGGGGTAAGGAGGAGGTGGTCGATAGACCTGAGTCTTCATGATATTTGGTGCTGGATAATCCTGAGCCTGAAGCTGCACATTTGTCAACTCTGGCACACTGACTGCTCCAACAACTGGACGCTTTTCTGCAGGATATGGGTATGGAAACTGGCTATGAAAACTGTAATTCAGATTAAATGGATAGTGATTAGATTGAGGGGAAGTGAACTGAGCGTGTTCTCGGATTTCAGGTTGGCTGTAAACCAGAGCATCAGGTCTACTGTAAGCATATGAATTGCTGATGTTAAGATTTCTCATTGAATGACTCTGCTTATCTGTGTGTATCATTCCCCTGTTAAGCTGTCTCATCACAGTTTCATAATCTGGGGTAGGCCGGTAAGAAGGTGGTATTAGTGCACTATGTCGATGTGATGGGACATAATCAGGTCTCAGGACATCACTTCCAGTAATGCTTGGGTTAGAGGACATGGGAGATGGCTGCAAGTAGTGCTGTGGGTTATTCAAAGAGTTTGTGCTGTGTGCACTGTAGACACTACCATTGCGGATTCTACCATTGTAGTCATGTGGAGCTCTATCCAAGCTAGTCTGAGAGTGGTAGTAGTATCCATTCTGATTGTTCACAAAGAGGTTATCTGAAAAGAAAGGGTTTAAGCAAACACTACCATTAGGTCCGAACATAAAGAAGCAACTTCTATCAGACATCTTGAATCAGATATTGATATTTTCAAAAACTCTCTCTCAGCATGACTTAGCTTTAAAAATACAGCCAAATCTCCAAGTTGATCACTGTTTGACTTGCAACAATGGAAGTTTTAGTGCTACAAATCTCTTAATATACTGCACTACACAGCTGCCACCTATTGATAATATTTCTGTTTTACTTACTGCTCTGCCTTTGGCATGTCAAATGGATACTACAATACTGTACCGTACTGATTTCAAATACAGTATGGGGAAGACTTGTGTATGGCACTGCCTCCTCTCCCTAGTCACTTATGTGAACTGACTAATAATGGCTCAGGGGAGACTTTCCCTCAACTGTTGTAAGTCTCACAAAGCCTTACAGCAATTGCATCCACCGAGAACCAGGAGGATTACAAGAATTACTGGGCCACATCTGGATAAAAACAGAAGAGATTGTAAGCCTGCTTCTGATCATCTTTCTTTAGATTTTATTTACCCCAGTGATATAAATACTCTTGATATGTACCCATGTGAGGCTTGGTCTTTGTGGGCTATTGTTTTAGCACAGGGGTGGGCAAAATGCAGCCTGCGGACCAGATGCAGTCAGCCAGCCCATTCTATCCGGCCCACGGGGCCCCTCAAAAATTTAGAAAATTAATATTTATTTACCCCTGGTTGCCTGCCATGTGGCCCTTGATGGCTTGCCAAAACTCAGTAAGCGGCCCTCCGCCCAAAATAATTGCCTGCCCCTGCTAAGGTGACAATTTAAACCAGTGCAAATTCCCATGTGGAGACATTATTTTAAGGATGCTTTTTCACTTTCACTTGGGTTGACAAACAGATTTTAATTAAAGCAAAATAAGCCAAAGTTAAGCCACTCTTAAACTGAAATAAAGCAGTACAAATCTTGTGTTTAATTATTCCAGTTACAAAAAAGGAGGAAGCCACAACTAAACCAGTTCAGCTTTCCCATACAGACAAGCATAAGTGGCAGCAAAATCAGGCTCACTATCTATAAACGGGTATCAGTGAAACCTGCAATAAGTGACCATCCTGCCAGCCAAGAGAACTTCTTAAAAAAAAAAAAAAAATCAAACTAAAGTTTTCAGGAAAATCTGGGACTATTTTAAAGTACAGCCAGTTATTGCTGATGTGTGTTTTACCTATCACTGTATGTAGCAAAGTATATTATCTATTGTTTTATGCATTCAGCATATATGAAACAATGGATTCCAAGCCATTTTCTCCATTTTGTAGGATTCACCACTTTATGTAGTTTTTGTGCATGTAGTTTTTTTTAAGGTGCTACTGGAAAACTCCTTATCAAGCCAACCATAAGCTCTTGAATGCCCTTAATGTTTCCGCTTTCTATACAGACTGCTAATTACTCCTATACCAATGGTTTCCACACTGGTTTACAGATCATGCTGGCCCCAACACATCACGAGAGTGATGGAAAAAATTGTTCCTTGTATGTCTTGAAAATATTTGCTATTAAAAGTTTGATGGCAAGGACGCATTGTGGTGCAGGAGAAATTCTGGGTGCTGACAGTGGTTAATTGGTCAAAAAAAGTTTGGGAACCATTTTCTATACTAGTTATAACAGGCAATAAAAGCCTCTCTCTTGCCTGGGTCTCTTGCACCTGACACTTGGAGGTTTCTACTGCTTTCAGGGCCTCAGCTGGTTCCTTGCAGCACGCACAGGCAATAGGACACTAAGTCCATTGATAATTTATTGCTCACTGGCACCCTAAAGGTCCAGGGATATGAAGAAATTACTCAGTTCTGTTCATTACCTCACCTCCTCAAAGTTACCTATAACCAGAGTAGCCATCAGCTAGTTCAACCTCATTCAAGAGGGATTATACCTATATCTACTGTGTTCATAATCAGTAAATCAGTGTTCATTCTCTTACCTCCCTGTCACATACTCATATCTTTCCATAAGTAAAATAAGAGCAAACACAGCAACAAGGGCAATACTGGGGGCTTGCATCATATTTCTATGACTTTTTTTTATAAAACTGTAGGTGTGCAAAGGGACATCAGAGTATAATGCAACGAGCCCTCACTTTAAGGTCCTTTTTCCAAAATCGTATAAGGTGGTGTTATTGTAAATGAAAATTGGCACGTGTGTGGTTTTAATGATTGCATCTGTATGTAGAATTATTTAAGAATTAAACATTGCAACCACATTTTAATTTACCTTGGGATGATGTATATGGTTCCGTGTAGTGCCCGTTGTAATGCAACTGAGGGGGTGCTGACATCATGTAAGGCTGTGGCTTAGGCTAAAAAAGAAGGTTTTTAAAAGTAGTTAAAATTTACAGGACATGTTAAAAAGAAAAACCAGGGGCTATTCTAAAATGAATTCTCTTAATGTTAAAGCATAAAATATTGGTTCACAGGACCAGAAAAGAATAAAAGCCATCAACGTAGTGAGACAGTTAGAACAATCTCCAACACACACTGGAGGATTTTAAATTGAAAACCGAAGTATCCAAAATAATTAAAATAGTGTTGGTAGTAACAGTAGTTAAACATAGACAATAAGCAAGAGCGGGCTCAACTGTGAAACTACTTGATATACATACCAAAGACATCCTGGAAGAAGACCGTCTTCTAACTGGATTCACTGTAACAGTCTGGGTTTGTCTATAAAGAAAGCCATATGATGAGCTAATTTTTTTAGAACACTTTTAGATCCAGCCCTGCCAGGTGCTCATGACCTCCGTTCAGGGCACGCACCAGTACTTGGAATTAGGCCCTGTATTGCCTCCCACCAGTCCCAAAAGGAAGGCCTATATGCTCAAATCACCATCATTGCTAGAAAGACCAGCAAGAAAAAAAAAAGGGTGAGGAGGGACCCGTTTATTTCCACTGCTGCTTCTCTTTACCCTCCTCTCTAGGCTGTTCTTGCACAATGGTCTTCCCTAGCAGCCATTTTCCTATGGTCATCCGCTAAATTCAAACCCCAGTGTTACCCTGCAAGCTCCCTGGCCCGGATGGCTGTCTTCATAATTACCAATAAAAAAGTCTCAACACATGCCACACTATACATATAATAAACCACCGCCACAACTGAATTAGGATTCTGCATCCTTGAACAAATCAAATTTTAGGCACACAAATATTGTCACCATCATTAACATTCTGTATTTGCCAAATAACTGAATGTTGGACTAGTCAGAAACATACAGACCATTTTCTCAACCCTGCACTGTTCCTGTACCCCATAGCTGTCAGTAAAACAATGACCAGGAGGATACCAGGGCAATACAAACACAGGACATGCAACGTTTCAGAAAGATAGATAATTTTCCAGCTCACCCTTTGGGAAGAGTAGAACGGGAAAGGATTGGAAAGCGTGGAAAAGAAAGAATGTGGAAAGATTTCTGAGAGCCTTCCATGGGTGGAGAGTCTGGGGAATCTCTAAAGACAAGGTACATGCAGACAAAATAGAGACAGTCAACTAGTATATTGAAAAGAAAGGCACTTGTTACCAGGAGAGAAGGCATTTTAATTGAGTTTAGGTAGGTCTAAAACAACATTTTGCAGCCTGGATAACAAGATAATCTTGCCCCTCTAAAACTGCAGAATAGCAGAAAAGTATTAAGTATCTGCAAGGAAGTTCCCAGTCTGGGAAAAATTAAGAATCACTGATCTAAGTAATTAATTTATTTTACAAAAAGCAGTTATTGCGAAAGATGAAGAATTAACAGCTGTGGAGTTTGACATTCACTATGTAACAACAGAACAGATAACACTTCAGACAGCAATGCCACAGGCTTCCCACAAACATACAACTTCAACTAAAAAGGTCCCACTTCCTCTGTTCAGAGGCTGTGAAGGCAATTTAGTTTCTATTCCAAACCAATCCTGCAACTCTTCTGAGAGTTAGAACAAGGGAGTCAATCAGTTGTACTAGTGGCTTTTGTAGCATCATCTCTTTGCTGACTTCAGCAGGCTCTGAATTAGGCCTTTTGTAAATAACTTACATAGTGCTTGGCTATGTAAAAAGGAATGAAATTAGTATTCAGGGAATCAGACTTAATACAACAGTCTACCCACTGAGCCCAATTTTTTTGTCTCGGGCTTATATACATCAAGTAAATTGACAGAAACCAAAAGGATTATGTCAATGTAAAAGAGGAGACGAGAGTTGGGATCTTGATTTGTATCTGGGGAACTAGTCCACTTAAATTTAATTTACTCAATTGTATTTTATTTATTTTTATTTACTGATACTACTTCAGCTATATGGATTTTAAATCTATCTAATGGACTTCATACATTAGAACCATCAACCCAGCACTTGTCAAGAAATCTACATGTACTTCCCTTGCCTAAAATAAGTCCAACATCCTTTAACAATTCAGTCAAAAGAGCATTTAGAACTCTATCGATTTCAGTACCTTGCAAATACAATAGTATTAAAAGCTCACATAAATGCACAAATGCATAAATGCACTTACAGAACTGAGATCCAGTAACATCAAGAATGTTATGATTTTAGTTATGTCTCTCTCCAGTTTATAAAAACACTGTCTTCTATTATAAGGGTGCAAGTGTATAACGTAAGCACTTTCTATAATGTAAATCTTAGAATTGGCAAATAATGTTTGGTCAAAAGCATAACAAGTAATTAATTACTGTAATCTACAATAAATAGCAGATGATACACAACATTTACATTCATTATGGTATTCAGATGCTTGGAGTCCTTCCAAGACTACTCTACTTACATGCTACATTTATTTAGTCTGTAAAACTTGTGTCTGGCCACACACATCCTCCACACATATTTTGCTGTTTCCATGTCTTCCTGCCAAACAAACAATCAAACGAAACATGTATTAGAAAAATTATGCAGGCTCAACCCTCAATTGCATCAAAGTCAAAAGACCACTGAGTCAAATCAAAACAAGATTTGGTTCCTCTTCATTTTGATGGGGGAAGTTTTCAAGTTTCTTAAAACCTGAATAAATTAGCAGTCCTAATGGAACTGAAAATAACAGCCTTCTCCTGAAGACAATCTTAGGAACAATAAAACTGAACAATCTTTTACACTGTATATATCACACTCTTAAGCCTTTTGAAAAAATTACAGCTTTGAAAAAGGAAACAGACATGCTTTCTGAGCCAAGTTCTATAAGATGCTCAGCATTGATTCAACCTAGCAAGGCCTCAAATATGTGCTTATCTTTAAACACGTGAATAGTACCATTCACTTCCAAGTACTACTTAAAATTAAGGACATGCTTAAGTACTTCCTTGGATTGGACCAGAATGCTCAGCATGTAAGAACATATGTAAGAACATAAGACGTGCCATTCACTGGGCCAGACCATAGGTCCCATCTTGCCCAGTACCCTGTGTCACACTGTGGCAGAGAAAGGATGCTGAAAGGGAAAGTGAAGTGGGCATGACCAGGGCTTTTTCCACTGTTCTCCTGTCACTTGCAGCCTCCAGCATTTCAGGTCTAGGAAGAGGTCTGAATCAGAGGCTGTACAGCACCTTCTGAAAAGGGATCAAACCTTTAGTTTATTTACTGAAAGGGCTGAATTTTTAATATTGTTTACTTTAGTAGAAAATGGATGAACCAGCCACAGAAATTAAAATACTGTAATAGTCGTGTTATCCTTACTTAAATCTGTCACATATCAAATACAAATGTGAAACAATATTTGGACAAAAGTAGCTTTTTTAAGTCTTTCCTGTTTTGTGGTTTGGTACTTTAGAAAGATAGAAATTAAAAATGCATTCACTTACAGTTTGGAATTGGATGGTCTCTTCTTTATTTGCCAGCTCTAGTGCAAAAAAGGACTTGTTGTGGGACATGTTGGCAATGTCATGCCACCTAAGGACAGAAGGGAAACAGTGCAGGAAGTAAGCTCTGCATTTGTATGGTATAGCAAGGTAACCTAGGAACAAAAAGTATCTTGCGGGGTTAGGTAGGGGTGGGCAAAATACAGTCTGTAGACTGGATCTGGCTTGCCAACTGATTGGGTCTGGGTCACAGGGAGATGCCCACCAAGTGATTATATCTGGCCCACGGCTGGCCCTGTGGCAGTCTGCATAGGGTCAAGCCTTGCCCATTCTCACTTGGGGAAGCCTGTACTGCCTTCCTGTCTACCAATGGCCCTGGCTAGCATGCATAACTTCCCAGGGAGACTGTTCCTGGTGCGCCTGCAGCTGCCTGGGTGTTCTTGGCTCCCCCCGTGCTCCTGCTGCACCACTCAAGACAGCAGCTAGCACAGGGAAAGGCAGCAGCCATGCAGACGCATGTTGGGCACCACAGGCCCAGCCAGGCGGGGGGAAACTGCAGCCCAGCAGCTCCTGCCCTGGCATGTGGGAATCCAGCTCCAGGTCCTGGCCACCTTCCATCCACTTGACTACTTGCAGGTGGCTTCTCATTTCACTGAGTAGGTGAGTGGGTGGCATGGATAGAAGGTGGCCAAGAGCTGGAGCCCCATGCACTGGGACAAGAGGTACCCAACTGCAGCTTCCCCCTCATCTCACTGGGCTTGTGGTGCCTGGCACATATCCCTGCATAACCTGCTGCCTGGAGCAGTGCAGCAGGAGAGAGAGGAGGAGGAGGAGGAGGAGGAGTCGCTGACAATGGGGGGGGG
>NW_005842650.1:542229-557720 GCF_000455745.1 Alligator sinensis | reverse complement strand
CGCAGAGCAGGCTACCCTGGGTGGGAGTAAGCGGGACTCAGCCCCATGTGGAATGCCGTAGGGGCAGCCAAGGATCAGATGGGGGGTGCACAACATGCCTGCAATGCACTACCCAGGAAAGCTCTGCAGCATGCACCCCCTGCCTCAGCTTCCTTCCCCCACCCCAGCCAGCTCCTGGGACCTAGTGTGCAGGCAGCCCTGCGCGCGCACACACACACACACACACACATGTACACTCATGTCACCAGACACAACCCCCACACACGCCCCTGAACCCCTCAAACATACCTCTGCGTCCTCCCCCACATATAATATACAAGAGTAAGACTATTTTGAGCTATTATGCAGTTGCCTCTAGATACACTGCTCAAGAAACATAAAATCAGGACAAAAATTATTTTTTGAAATAAAATGTAAATATTTAACATAATAGGAAGTAGATGTTTGATTTTAGTATATGATTTGTTTTTTATCTATAATTTGTTAACATTATATCTTCTGAAAGATTTTGTGTGCAGCTCTCGACAGGTCACCTAAACTTAAGTGACCCTCCAGCCAAAATAACTGCCCACCCCTGGGTTAGGTGGAGATTAATTAATATTCTTTTTCATCAATGTGAATCAAGTTTAGCAAACTGTGCAGTACCAGGGAAATAAGCAGAACACTTCTTGCCTGCCCATTAAAACTATTTTAATAGGAAGAGGGGATATAATTGCAATTCTTCAGCTGGGGTAGTATTGTTAATAATGTATAACGCTTTGCTACTCATGCTGTACTTTTTGTCTCTCAACTAGTTAAGCTACATGCATTCTTAATTACATCAACATCATCTCTAATTAAGAGAAAAGCAAATTCTGATAGAATTGTAAGATATATAAAATTGTACATATGCTTGACTTCTTACTCTAATTTTAACTGTCAGAAGCACTGTGCCTAGCATTAAAAAAAATGACATTGTACTACACATTTTGCACTTGTAATCTGCTATGAAAATTAAATTTTACCCTGTTTTTATGCAGTACCAATGAAGGTGTTTTATGGTCCTCAGTACCTTAATTTTGATGTACTTTAATTGGTTCACAATCTTTAATGTACTTATTTATCCTCACAACTGTGAAGTAGGAAATCATCATCATCCTAGTGTTGTAGACAGGGGACTGATGGGCAGAGAAGGGTCAGATTTACAAAGATGGGTAAATGCCTAGAGTTGCAGAAACTACGTTTGATGTCTCATTTGACTATCTCACTGGTTATCCATCTCCATTTTCAGGCACCAAAATAACTTGATAAATCTGATTGCAAAAAACATCTGTGGTTAGAGGTGCACCAATACATCAGTCCAATATTGGATCAGCACCAATGTAAAGAAAATTGATTGTATCGGAAATCGGCCGAATGTGGCTGATAATTTGGCCGATAAATGCCCGTGCGTGTGCGCCGCTGCAGTGCAGCACCCAGGCAGCAAGGAACACAGCCGTGGTGGAAGGGGAGTGGGGAGGGAAGGGGAGCAGATCAATGCCCCATGCAGTGAGGGAGGGAATGGGGCAGGGGCTGGGACAGGTGCTGCCTAGCCAGGGCAGGACAAGGCATAGGACAGAGACACAGGTCATCTAGGAGGCTTGGGGCGGTGAGGGCAGCTCCTGCCACTGCATGGACCCCAGGAGGGCACGGGGAGGCAAGGGGGCATGTGCCCTGGGATCTGTGTGGGGTGCAGGTAGGGTGGGCTGCAACTGTGGGCTTGGGCAAGGGCTGCGCCAGGATCTTCCCAGTGTGTGGGGGGGGTGGGGCTGGGCTGGGGCTGTGCTTGGGGCAGGTAGTAGCGGTGCTTGGGAGAGGAGGTTACGGGGGGCCTACAGCAAAATATGGTGTAGCTGCAGCCTGCCCTGTAGCCCGCCTCCCAGCACTGCCACCACTTGCCCCAAGCACAGCTCATCCTAGCCCTTGCCAGGAAGAGCCCGACGCAATGCCAGCGCCAGCTCCAGCCTGCAGCTCCAGCCCGCAGCTCCAGCCCGCTCTGCGCAGATTTGGGGGGCACATGCCCCCTTCCCCCACCCCATGCCCTCCCGGGCTGGGCAGCACCTACCCCAGCCCCTGGCCCAGCCCCATAGGCCTTGATCTGCCCCTCCCCACTCATGCCCTTTCCTTTCCACCACAACAGACTTACTAGTTGCATGCAGCTGTATCAGAAATCAGATCGGTATAGGCCAATATGCCTCCTTAAAAACTGGCTATCGGTATTGGTGCACCCCTATTCGTAGTAGAGCAGGGAACTGAATCCAGGTCTCCCTGGCCTATCCTTACTCACTGCTATCAGTTCATGCAATTAAGCTCTTTAAGATAATAGTTAAGGTGTTACATCTTCCATGACTATATCCTTGAATAGATGCTGTTTAAACAATCACTTGCAATCATGTAACTGATTAGATAGACATATTACATAATGGTGCCAATTTTATTCCCACCATCTTTGTCCACTTAAGGAGTCTGTGGGACAGTAAACATTTCCAAATGCATCTTTGATTACTTCAAAAACAAATACTTTTTGGAAAGCAAAAGTAATTTTCTGTGATTGTGACGTGTACAAGAAAATGTAGCAAAACAGAATTATAAATCTTGTAATCTAGTGCAGCTAGACCCCCTTGTATGGAAAAGAAGAGAACAGTTAGATGCTAGAAAAAGAATTCTTCATGTCTATGTTGGATACATGAGAATAAATGCAAGACAAAACTATACATGTATGAAGCTGCAGGCTGAGAAGCAACATGTATTTGACTATTGATCAACTATATGAAGATAAGGGAAAAGCTGAAGCCACTTAATTTCTGGCAATTTTTTCAAGAGAAAAATAATTTTTATTGAAGATATTCTATAAACTCTTAGGGCACCTATACATATGCAACGAGACTACTCCGACATGCTTAATCGAGTCTGCTAGAGCATGGTAATTACCGCATCAAATGTATTAGCGTCCCCATGCTAAAAAATGGTGGTGGGGGCAATTTAACTAAAGCTCATTTGACGATACACATGATGCTCTTGGAGCTGCTCTAATTAAAGTGCCCCCTTCACTCCCTGACCACATGTATAAACTCCCTTATAGTTTATCTGATCATTTCCAATCTCACACAACTGTACAACTTGATATAACATCTTCAATATACCTCAGACAGGCAAACCCATAAGAGGGAAATACTGTCTTCACAAAGCAATTCAAAATACAGAACCAAATCCTTGTAACTACTAGCAGGTAAAGCCAGAAAACCCGATAGAACTGTTGCTGTTCTACTGTGCACAAAAACAGTCAAAAGCACAGTAAAACCACTTTATAACAGCACTCCCTGCAAAAGCATAAAAAGGGTGCCTGGCATGAGCAAGGACAGGGATGACAAGATAGCAACTATGGAATGTCACTGACCAAAGCTCCCAGCATACAGACAGGTTGCTACCTTGGACCCCGACAGAGATCCATGGTGCATGGGCCACTTACTCAAGAGTTTGATAAGGCTTGCAAGATTTGGCTCTTAATTAAAATTCAATCTGATCAGATGAAAACCACCAAAAACAAGGTATACCTGGCCACAATAACACTAAAAGCCAATAAGTCTCTAGATGTGTAGCTACTAGATTCTCATTCAATAGGACAAATTCTGTTCACTGATGCACACATGCATCTCCTATTGAAGGCAGTAAGAATAAAGTGATACTTCCTTTTCAAGTGTATTTTTTGCTGAGAAAGTTTAGCAATTGCAAATACATAATAAATTTAACAGGGCTTAAATTGTAGCAATTACACAAACAAAATTTGTATTGACCTCATATACATTTAAAGCTGTGAAAAGCACTGCAAATGAATAAAAATAGCATTTCTCAAAGATGCCACCAAAGTAGCTGGGGCAGCACATCAAATGACATTGGTAAAATACTCTGTGTTATTCTGATGGGGTTTAACACGTACCTGAATACAACAGGAGGCCGACCATTTTTGTGTTTCACAAAGACACCATCAAGACAAGCTCCAACGAATATGTCGCTTCCCTGGCTGTCCTGCAAGTAGTAGCCAGAAATATAGCAAGTACAAGAAAAAAATCTCTTCGGATGCCTGTCCATGTGCGGGGACACTGCTCTAATGCACTGTAATTACAGCACATCGCAGCAGACTCAATTAATCAAGTCTAATTAGTGTGTTCCAGTAGCCCCTGTGTCTCATGTATTCAGCGTCCCCATTCAGCTTTAGTTAAAGCACCCCTGCTGCCATTTTGAAGCGCAGGATGCTGAATACACAAGAAGCTGCAGGCGCTTTAATTTGAGTGGTTCTCAGAGCCGCTGTAATTAAAGTGCACCCCCACCCCAAACCATGTTTCAGGGGTGTAGATTGTAGTCGTGCTGATCTAAGGACATAGGCAGACAAGGTTCTTTGGGCAAATCTGATACCTTTTATTAGACCAACTCAAATAGTTGGAAAAATTCTTCTTTGCAAGTTTTCAGATACCAGGTACCCTTCGTCAGGCTGAGGAAGCATCTGCAATTGGTCTGTGCTCTTCCTGGTTGGAATAGTAAAGCAGCCAGAGGCCAGAACGTATGCAAGAAAGCCAGCCAGTGAAAATGTAAATTGGGGTAGTCAATGGATGAGAGACAGGTTGGGGGTGGGAGGGAAGGGGAATGAATGTTTCTTTCTTGCATATGTACTGGCCTCTGGCTGCTTTACTGTTCCATCCAGGAAGAGCACAGACCAACTGCAGATGCTTCCTCAGCCTGATGAAGGGTACCTGTACCTGAAGCCTTGCGAAGAAAAATTTTTCCAACTATTTGAGTTGGTCTAATAAAAGATATTGGAGGATTTACCCAAAGAATCTTGTCTGCACCCCTACCCACAGAACACGTGTAAGGACACCCTTTGTGAACAAAAGTTACAGAAGCATTAATTATCAACTTGTGCGAGTTCACTGAAATATTCTTACAAAGGCAATGCAAGGAGGTATCTAGATTTAAATCTTTAGTTTAAGATATAACAATCTTTCCTCAACATAATGCACACCTACTGGACCCCATGATACAGCCATTCTATACCTGAATAGTCTCAGTGAAGTCAGTGGGATGGTACAAGTGACTACAAAGTACTAGGCCCAAAAATTTATTTTATATTGCAGTTACCTTTTTCAATGCAAAAAAAACATTAGGAAACAAAAAACATTACAATGATTACCCTTAAGTTAAGGCAGAGTATCAAAGCCACCCTTACCTTTGCAGGGTAGCTCTCTTCACCATAGCCCTCCATTCTCTCCACCTCTTGCATATACAACATTTCTGCATCAGGAGGTGTAAGGCCTCTACAAATAAACACAATGGTTCATTTTAATTCAATGATTTAATTTAAATTTAATGACCCTGTATGTATTCCTCTCAACTACACTCTCAAAGCTGGAAAATCCTGAAGAAAAGCATCCAATAATTGTGAAGTCTTGCTGCTTTATGTGCACCCCATGAGTAGCCCCAAAAAATCCCATCACCTTTGGTCAACCTAGCCAACTTGACCATCTCTCCACCCTACCAAGAAGGAGGTGCTGACTAGAAGGAGCCCAGGTGACTGGGGGGTCTCTGGAGCCCCCTTGTCTGTGCACATCTCTGAGTGGAGTTTCACCCACAAGCTCCTTAGATATGTTCAGGGGGTAGAGGATGCTATTTGGAGTTCTCTTCTCAGTGACATGCCTTGGCACCCTACTTATTAGCCTATCACCTGTACTGCTGGTCCTCTTTTCTCAATTGGTCCTGAAGAATTAGTTGTTGTACATTTAGTGGCCTCCTTCCAGCCACTGAGGGAGGGCTGTAGTTCCTGGTGGGCCCAAACCCACCAACGAATAACACTCTTGACTCGTTTAACATGTTTCTCTCAAGCTTCCCAGCTCTCAATTCCCAATTCTCTCTCATTTCTCTCCACTCCATTCATATACACCACTTAAATTTACCTTCTACCCTGATTCAAACCATTGTCACATCCTTCCTGAAATCCCTCTTTCCCCCCCCATTACTCACCTTCTCAAAATTAAAAATTTGAGTACTTCCATTCAAGGAGCTTCATAATTTTGTCAGCCAGCATTTCAAATATCTCTAGCACCAACACTGTGCTAGGGGTTGCACAATTTGAAAAATAACACACACTTAGTTTTTATAATGTTCTTTCTCTTTTTCTCCAATAATATCAATCTCCTCCACTTCTTTCCCCACTCCCATCTTCACTCCTCTTCCTCTACCAAACTTTATGCACAGAACAATCTCCCAGTCCAGCTATGTCACTTCAAAATCCTCTCATTAAACCCTCCTAAAGAGTTACTGTTTGCGCTACCTCAGAACACCCACAAAACCATATCACACTCTTCCTTCACCACAGCATTAGAGAAGAAATGAGCAAGATCAAATATTACAGGAGAAATGAGCAAGATCAAAAAATTAAAATAAACCCAATAAAGAAAATACATCTAAACCTTTCCTCTGAGGTTTCCAATGCATTATGTTTTATCTGAGTTTGTTACTAATTTGTTCAGTCCTGAGAATATTTCATACATAACAGGTGCACCTACACCTGCGCAGTGAACTAATCTATGCAAACTAATCTATGTGAACTAATTGCAGTGAACTAATCTATTGTGCAGTAAGTCATCACCATGTAACTGTGAGCAGCTGTATGCAGCAACTGCTGCAGTTACATCACCATGTAACTGCAGCAGCTATTGCACTGTTAATTAGGCTAATTGTTAATTGGAGCTCTCCCTGGATGCTGCAGCAGGGCAGAGCAAGGCAGGGAGGCCAAAGCATCCTTGGTCTCAACTGCTCCCACTGGGAGCAAATTTGCTCCCAAACAGAGGCATGTGTAGACCCCTTCCCAGGTACAGTTTACTGCACCTTATTTTAATGCACAGTTACCTTACTGTGTATTAATAGCACCCGCTAAATATTACTGCTCTAACTGTGGTCACTACTTCCTTCCATAACCTGAGATATTAAGTTAAATTAATGGTTTAATAAGCATTATACAAATGGAGACACCATTTTATTTTTGTCCCCCATAAGCAGCATGAAGTACAGTGGTTTCAAAAGGTTTGCAATCAAGGTAGACTCCTAGAGATGTGCTGGCATTCTTTGTTTTCTGGTAAATCTGTGCTTGTGGCAGGTCATGAATCTTATGGAAGCTTGCAGCATAGAACAGAAATATCAGCACTCTCATGCTGTCTAACTCTGACTCACCTGTGACATGGAAGAACGAACTCTCTGTGAGACAGCACACTATCCATTCCTATTTACATATTCCCAGTTAATCATACCTAGATTCTAGTGACCTGGAGACCTGTAGTCTGGATGTGAGGCTGAGATGACACAAAAGGTAGTAATTTCAGTCCCAGTGAGCCAGAATGACCTTCAACCATAGTCACAGTGTAACATATACACTGTACTCATTACCTATATATCTAACCTAATTCAGTATTATCTACATCCTTATGCTTCAAATCTATCTCCTATGTATGCCCTTCCCTTTCTTTATGAGCACATTGATCTTGGTGTTCCTTTTCTTTATGCCTTTTTCACTCCGTTTTTTACCGTCTTGAGCTTTTGAGTTTTCTTAATGTCACATAGCTGAAGTGCTTCAAAATCTCAATATTTTATTACTCTTACCTGTACTTTTGATGCAACAAGGCCACTTTCTGTGTTGCTTCTTCCAGTATGTTTTCCTCTTGTAGCCAACCCTTAAGGTAAATACATTTTGCTTTAATGCAGTATTAGTGGATTTTTAAAGGATAAAATAATTGGTTTATTCCCTAAATAGGACCATGACTTCCACCAGAGCCTGCAGTTAGCTTACTATCAATCAACTACTATGAAAAAATATACCAAAAGTAGCTCCTTTTTCTGAGTCTTTCCCTCCATCTAATGTTTACCATAGATAAATATATGTTTTGCAATCCCTAGTGTTTATTGTGCACGTCAAAGCAGTATGTCCAAATCAAGTCTCTGATAAACACTTTAATTACATCTGCAAATGCAGAGAATCTGTGATTTGTGCTTTGATTAATTTGGGAGCACTAAACTATAGAGAGAACAAAAGGCTGCATTAAAATGCCTCTCAGATCAAGCACTGATATTTGTTGGTATAGTGTTTGCACATTTTTGCGCCTAATGAAGGGGCTCTCCAAATCATTTGCTTTCCTTCAACAGATTCTGAAAAGAAGTACTTACCACAGGAAACAAGGCAAATCTTTGTAGAAACTCCTGAGATTCATATTGATCATAGTCTCCAAAGTCAGCTAAAAAATGAAAGAGAACAGATAGGATTCAAGTATAGTATTAACTGGAATGAACAGACTAACCTGATTATAAGATGCCCCCCCAATTATCAGATTCTATATATGGAAAATTTATAAATTTGTTACAAATTTTCCAGGCATAGAATCCAATTACTGGATGTCTGCTTTGAATTTGTCCCCTTCTCACTGCTATAGCAGGGAAAAGAAATCTAGGGAATCAGATAGCTCTTTGCTTTTTGCCCCCCTGCTAATTTTTCCCCCGACAGCCCCTTCCCCCTCCCTCAGACCCTGCTTTCCCTGAGCACATGGAAGTCAGGAGAAAATTTGAAAACAGTAACTTTGAAATTAAACATGACTGTAGCAATTTGCATACAGTACCCACAGACTTAGTTCATCCAGGATGATGCATGTTACCTTTTTTTTGGGAAACAGCTGCAGGTTTTAGCACGATTGTTTCGTAAACACACTTTTGAGCATAAATATATATATAGATATATAGATATAGATATAGATATGTTTTGTTTCAAGGGCCAAATCAGTTCCAGATCCCATTGGGCAAAACCCAATAGTCAAGTTCCAAAACTATTGACTGAGCAGAGCTCAATCATCAAGTCTGGGTGGCTCTACCACTGGGCAAGCAGTCTCCCCTCCCCCCGACCCATCAGTCTAGGGCTCCAGATATTCCCCAAATCCACAGCAGCATCCTACAGGCAGGTGCTAGGCCCAGAAGCCTTGGGGTTCAGATGCCCCCAGTCTTGTTTGCTCCTAGCCAAAAGGCTGAGCAGCAAGACAAAGGGAAAGCACATGCACCATGCCCCCACTGCATGTGTGCATAGGAGGACAAGTACACAGTGCAGTTATTGTAAAGGGAATGAGAATGCTGCAACTGTAAACATGTGGTTTGAGCTACTGAATGAGCCATATTGGTTTTGAGACAGATTCGTAGAGGGGGGTATGTCTGTATACACATACACCTACACACCTTTATATAAGTTATATGTGTATATACACACCTGAGGGGGGGGTTATTTATATATTTACATACACACACACACACATATATACATACATATGCACACACACACCAGCCTTTATATATTTTATATCAGCATTTTCTTGACCTCTTGGGCTAAAATCAAGTGATCAGCTGAAAGCCTGATCAATACCTTAAGGGCAGAGGAGTGTGTCAGGGTATAAGGAGTGGAGAAGGGAAATCCAAAGCTCAAAATAATGGCAGTAGTGGCAAGTAACCAGGAAGTGGAAAGTAGAATGAAGAGCAGAAAACAAAGTCTAGAGACATATGGAGAGTGGACAAAGGTGGAGAAGCAGAGAAAAAAAGTGAAGATGATAATAGGAGCAACAGCAGAAGTAGCAGCAACAACAGAGGCAGTGGCAAAGAAGGTGATGGGGAGATGAACAAGGCCAGATGGAAGACAGGAGCAGAGGAGAATGTGAGATAGAGTGGGAACAGCAGGAAAAGATATGTCAGATGAGAGGTAGAAAACAACAGGAACATGACAGAATACCAGCCCACTGGGAGTGGCACAGCAGGAAGACACAGAAGATGTACCAAGAGATGTCAGGGAAGATTGGAGACTGTGGATAAAAGCAATATCAACCCGTGATGGGATGTAGACAGGATCAATGACGGACAGATATGAGTTAATAGAAATGGTACTGTTTGAGATACTGGAAGTGCACTTGGAACATCTCACCAGCCTGATTGCTTTCCAAAACAGGCAGACTTGGGAGCTAACTTACTGAAACAATGAGAAGTATGAATATTTTTGGAAGAAACATGCAGAGGAATGTGGGAGGGAGGAATTAAGAAGGATAAAGTTTATAACAGGGGAAAAGTCAAGGGAACAAGTGATTACAGTAAGAATGTAAATGGATTTATTAGAGGCAGAAGACAGAAAGATGGATGGAATTGTATGTGCAAAGAATAATGTGTGTAGAGAAGACATGGGACAAATATAGTATTTGGATGTGGTCTTGGAGGGCACAAGTTGTGTAGAGAGCAAATGAGTGGAGCCCAGGTGGGGTTCAGCACCTCCCGTCTGCAATCCAGCTGCAGCCCCACTGGGGTTTTCTAATATACCATGGGCAACCAAAGTAATGCAGCAAGGATGGCCACCTGAAGGGCACCTGCACACTGCTCCCCCATGGTGTGCTACAGATGTGAAGGTAAGGAGCAGAGAGCTGCAGAGTGCCAGGAGTCCCTAAAATGCACGAGCTGTGGGGCGGAGGGACACCTATTCCACAGGTGTCTCAAGCCTCTATACAAGCAAGGTCAGACCCTCTGAGGAACAGCATGAATCAGAAAGGGACAGTGGGGGAGAAGAGAAGGGTGAGAGTGAAGTAGAAATGGTGAAGGAGATCCCATAGGAGGGAGGAGAGGAGAAGGAGGAGTGCGTGATATCTGTAACTGAGGCAGCTCAAGAAAAAACAGAAGAAAAGGAAGGGGAGTGGGAAAGAGCCCAGACAGGGGTGTGGAGGGGAGGAAGGTGGAGAAAGAAATCAAACAAGCAGAAGAAATGGAGGTAGAACAAATAAAAGAGCCTAGGAGTCAGGGAAGAAAAGGAAAGGAAGAAAACACAAGGGAAGAAAATCAGGAAAAAGAAACCTTAAAATGGGGGGAATGAAACAGAGAGCCAGAGAGCCACTTCCCACAGTTAATTTCTCCGGGCTCCAGCCCGGGGGGGGGGGGGGGGGGGGGCTGGAGGCAGGAAGCGGCAGGGAGGTGGGGAAACAGCAACTTTCCTGAAAGCAAACGCAGTCAAGCAGCTTGCAAAAGTGACAGGCATGAAGGTGGCGGGGGGAAGGGGGGGAAAAGGGGGGGGGGGGGGGTGGGAGGGAGGAGTCAATCATGCTGAGCAGCAGTGCTGGGAAACCTTAAAAGGGACAGGCGCACTCTTTTTAAAACAAGCACAACAGCACTGATTATAGAATCTATTAATGTCTGGAGCATACTAACAAGGAAGAGACAGCAACAGGTTGAACTAATGTTAAAAAAGTAAGGAAAGATATAATATGCCTACAAGAATGTGGGATACCAAGGGAAAGGGAGTATAAGTGCTTTGAGAAAAGGTGGAGATTGGGACCATCCTGGTGGTGAGGGACAAAAGAAAACAAAGTGGCTGGAGTGGCAATACGAGTCAAGAATCCAAAGGTGAAAGCAAAGCAGATGGAAGACATCATCAGTGGCAGACTGCAGCAAATGACACTATCAGTCAGAGGAGCAGAATTAGAAGTTTTCAACATATATGCAACACCAGAGTTTGGAGTGGGGCGGGGAGGAGGAAGGGTGTGTTTAAAAAGCTAGCAGTTTATGTGGTAGGAGGGAGACTGAGCATAATAGTGGGGAACTTCAATTGCATAATAGAAGCAGGTGACAGAACAGGGGAAGGGAGAGACAGAACTTTAGAGAGTTCATCCAGATTGTTAGCAAATATAATAAAAGCAGAGGTTGCTTGTACACACCATGGGGTTTTAATTCGGTTTAGTTCTCTCTAAATTGAACTGGTGGTTTTTTAAAAACAGTTTCAATTTAGGGAGAATTAAACTGATCTAAACCCCTATGGCATGTACACAAGGGTGGGGGCCTGTTCCTTACTTGCCTCTTCAGCGGGGGTGGGGGTGGTGGGGGTGAGCTGCTGACATGCCAAATAGTCCCTGAGCTGCATGGGGGCCCTCCAGGCAGCACCCACCCACCTTGCACCCAGTCCAGGCAGTCCCAGGGGGCACCACAGCCATGGAGGGAAGCACTGCTCCCCCCACCCCCCCGCAGCCACAGAGGTAAACACCAGGCCCCCGCACAGCTCAGGCAGGCAGGCTCCGGGGAGAAAAAAAAGAAAAAGATCAGGCTCACCACTTTTTTTTTCTCTTCAGTGGAGGCTTCCTGAATGGGCTGCTGCCGGGTCTTGCAGCCCCCGAGCTGTGCGGGGCTCACCAAACCCCAGGCACATCGGCTTCCAGCACCCTGTGCACTGCTGTACTTTGTTAGGTAGCAAACTAAAACACCTCAGAGATGTTTTATCTTGCTACGTACCAAAGTCATTTAAAGCAGAATATGCTGCTGAACACACAAACAGCACCGCCATTAAAGTGGTGCAAAAGGGCATTTAAGCTGCTTTAAAGGCCAATTCTGTGGCATGTACAAAGGCCCAGATTCACTGAGAGATGTGTGGGCAGGGGAGAAAGTTTTTGCTAGAACTGACCCTAGAGGAAAAAAACAATCAAGAACTGACTTTGTGTTTGTATCAAAACTAATAGCGATAAGGAAGAAAAAAACTGTAGCTGTGGCATTTAGTGATAACCAGATGCTGAGGATGGAATTGAGTCTTGGTAAGAGCTCTGTAAGATGAAGAGGAATTTGGAAGTTAAATGTGCAACGGCTACAAGATGAAGGGATACATCAAGTGCACATGTGACAGTATGAGGGGTGGAGAACACTGAAGAAATACCAGAGAATGGTGGATGATGGTGAAGAAAAGGACAGGAAAATTCTTCAAGAAGGAAGGTTGAAGAACTGTGGGGAAAAGAATGAAAGAGCTGGGAGAACTACAAAGAAAGATGCAGGAGCTGCTAAAGGAAGCCACAGAAGGAAGTCAGGTATGAAAACCTAGAAGAAACAAGGCAAGAGATAGAAATCTGGTTTAAAAAAAAGAAGAGAGAGAAAATATTTTTAGCACAAACACCCTGGGCGGGAGAAAACAAAGAGTGGTCCTGATACTTTTCAGCTAGAGTTAAGACAGCAAAAGGAGAGCTAAAAGCAGTGCAGGAAAGTGGTATCTGGGTGGAAAAGTAGGAGGTGGTGTTGGAGGCAATGAAGAGATTTTATGAATAGCTATATCAGAAGAAGTTGCAGCAAGGGAGGTTTAAGTTGTATATTAGGAAAAGGTTTCTCACTAGGAGGGTGGTGAAGCACTGGAACAGGTTATCTAGAGAGGTGGTAGAATCTCCGTTTTTGGAGGTTTTTAAGGTCTGGCTTGACAAAGCCCTGGCTGGGATGATATGGGGGTTGGACTAGATGACCTTCTAAGGTCCCTTCCAACCCTAATTTTCTGTGATTCTAAGGAAACAGACAGGAAGAAGATGAAGGTTTTGCTGGAAGAGATTGAAGAGAAAGTAAAGGAGGAGGAAGCAAAGAAGATGGAAGACAAGATAAGCTTAAAGGAAGTGGAGAAATGCTTAAAAATGGAGGTTTAAAAATCTTTAAAAGAGGGAATTCACCAAGAGCAGATGGATTACCTATGGAATTTTACAAGAAGTTTTGGGCATGGGTAGAGAGGGATATAGTGGGAGTGTTCAAGGAAATAACAAAAACAGGAAAGGCAAGGAAAAATGTTACAAGTGGTATTGTGATCTTACTCTTCAAGAAAGGGGAGAAGGAACTTCTCAAAAACTGGAGACCAATTACAGATTGACAACAAATTAATGGTCAAGACTGGTTTTGAGGATGAGGAAAAACCTCCAGAAGATAATACACGAAAACCAAGTATGCACAGTACCGAAATGATCAGAGCGATGAGAGATATATTGTCCCACATCCAAGAGAGGAAAATAAACACAGTTATAGCAAACCTAGTTTTAGAAAAAACTTGACAGAGTGGATCATGATTACATATTCAAAGTGCTGGGAAAAACGAGGTTCCCATAAAAATGTACATGTTGGGAAAAGTTACTGTAAGAGATGTGGAGAGTCAAGTCCTAATTAATGGGCATCTAAGCAAGACTTTTAAAATCCATACAGGGGTGAGACAAGGATGCCTTTCTGTTGCCACTACTATTTGTGGGCGGCATAAAACCGTTAGCATGAAGAATAAGAAAAGATAAGGTCATAAGTGCAGTAAAGATACCAGGATGGGGAGAGGTAAAATGCATACATGGAAGATATAAAGGTAAGACAGACTTTCAGTGGAAAAGGTGCCAAAGCATACATCAGCATACATCAGAGTATGGAGCATGGAGAAGCAACAGGGGCTAAACTATAGATAAAAAAGCACCATAACAGGAGTGGGAAACTGAAGGGACTTAGAAAAGGTGGGCCTTCAAATAAGAGAGAGAGAAATCAGAGTGCTAGGGATCCCAATGGATACAGCTAAAAGATGAACATGCTGACCTAGTAAGGATGGTTGTAAGAAATACCTTGCCGGTGAGAAAGGTGCAACACAGATGGAGCTTGATGAGCTCATCAAGGTGCCAACGGGAGAGGTGTGGGGAAGAAGCAGCAGTGGGACATACGTTTTGGGACCGTACACATGCACAGGGGGCATGGGAAATGGTCCTGCACTTTTTGAGTATCATCTGTTGCTAGTGGAGGAGACGGTAGGAAAAAGGACCCGACACACTTGTTTCACTGAACCAACAGAGAGGACTGATGGGAGGAGTGGAGATTAATAGAGGCAATGATTTTTCGTGGGGTCCTGTATGAAGAAAGAGTTCTGTAAGGGTTTTTTGTGGAAAGTTGATTATGTTGTTTAAAGGTTTAATGTATATAGTTGTATGTTTTTGGATATACGGTTGTTTTTGCGATATGAAGTTTTGGTAAAACATGGGTGCTCAATATGTGAAGCTTTGTAGGTGTAAGGTGATAAGTGTGTTGTTAATAAAATTTGTAAAAGATAAGGTTCCCACCATCATGTTTGGCCCAGTGGAGGGTGTCGGCACTTGCTCCAGCCTGTCCAAGTGCTGGCCTCGTATTGTAATGCCTCTGGGCCTGGTGCTCGTTCCCTCCTGGGGGAGCAACTACCCGTTTTGGTTTTGGTTTTTTAAGTCACACAAACAAAAAAAGGTTCCCATCAGCATATTTGCCCATGTGGGCCATGTGTTTTATCGTCACACTCAGTGTTGACTGCATTTAATCAACTCATAGTTGGTTTCCATTGCTCAGCACATGCTGCTTTTGGCAGCAGTTTAATGATAGGCAAAGTATTTAGTGTGATTTCCTTCAGTGCAATTAGAAGATGAGAGGCTTTTTGCCCCATGCTAACTGGGAGGAAAAACTTCATCTTGGAATCAAGTTAAAACAGTGTTTGTGACAAAGACATTTAGCAAAACATGAAAAATATGATCTCTCTATAACAAAACTTTATCACAGCAGACATTTGTTTGAAAGGGATGATACTGTACAAAAAGCAGGGAGCTTTTACAAGGAAAACACTTAAATCATGTGTTCTTTTATTCCTCTTTCCC
>NW_005842650.1:524456-542198 GCF_000455745.1 Alligator sinensis | reverse complement strand
CACAGGTTTCCTGTATAGTCATGTTTCTCTTCCAACTGGTCAAAACCATTTTGAACTTAAATCATTAGGAATTGAGGATGCCTATACATGTGCAGTGAGGCTGCTCCAGTGCACTGTATTTGATTGAGTCTGCTGCAGTGTGGTAATTACCGCACTCCAGAAGACTCCAGCATCAGGTGTATCAGTGTCTCCACACTGAAAAATGGTGGTGGGGGTGCTTTAACTAAAGCTTGTTCAATGAGCTTTAGTTAAAGTGCCCCTGCCAGCATTTTTCGGTGCAGGGACGCTGATACATGTGACACTCCCGGCGCTTGAATAAGAGCGGCTCTCAGAGACACTCTAATTAAAACACCCCGCCCCACATGTATAAAACATCCTTAGTAACCTTTTCTGTCTTCAACCAGCATCCTCAGTAGAAAGCAGCCTCACCAGCTGCTCTAAATTAACAGCACTTCTAATGGGTACAAGAAAAAGGGGGAAGGGGCAAAGCAGTCGGGGATTGGCCAGTTTCCTGATTATCTATCCCAGTCCCATTGTTAGTGGATGTGTGAGCACACAGGGACTGCTCTAACTTGCATCAGTTGGGTATGGTTTCATACATCAGATGCAAATAGTCAGAGCATGCTGGCCCCTAACCATTACTCCTCTCCATCCCTATAACAGTCCCTATGTTGCACAGAGTAGAGAAGCCTAGAAACTAATTCTGCCCACTCCACACCTGCTGGGAACTTCCCCTATGCAGGAATATTCTTGATAGGGACTTAGGATCATAGTAAAGTAGGGTTGGACGGAACCTCACACAGTCATGTAGTCCAGTCCCCTGCTCAAAGCAGGATCATCCCTGACTAAATCATTCCAGCCAAATATATACCTAAGCTACTTGTGAAAATGTCCAGGGTCATTGGGGATAAAAAGGAAAAACTTTCCTATCAGATAAGCAGCAAAAAGGGATCACAGAGAGGCAAAGAATTTGCATCTGTCTTGTCCCAGAGAGTGAACTAACTTAACTGATGAAGAGGAGAAATAAAGCTGCCAGTATCTTCAGGATAAACTGTCTCCAAGGTCCAAAGCCTCTTCCAAATGTCTATTCCAACAAGTGTGAATGCATCCCCCAAGTTCTGATTTACAAATATCACAAGAAACGTACTTAATTAACATTTCTACAGGCAATCCTGCTTAGCACTCTTAATTGGTTCTGGAAAAACTGAGCACTAAGCAAAACAGTGTTAAGCAAAAACCATTTTCCATAGGGTTTAATGTAAATAAATATAATTGGTTCTGCACCACCTGCTGGCCCTGGCCCTGCCGCTCCTGGCAAGGCACTGCACAGGCTCCGCCAGGAAAGGCATTGACTCCTCCCGGCCTCATTGCTCCGCCACTGAAATTGCCCCTGCTGGCCACCAGCGCACCTGTGCATGGCCCCAGCCGTCCCGCCTGCAGGGCCTGAGTCAGAGATCCGCCTGCCCAGGGATTAACAGCAAGAAGGCAACAGGGCTCCAGACAGCGCGGGGGAAGCTTGGGATGGTGTCTGCGCCGCACGGGTGAGTGCGTACCCAGAGCGGAATGGGTCACAGGCTGCAGCCTGGGGATGGGGGGCGCTGCAGGCTTGGCCCCACTGTTCCCTGGGGCGGGGGACACTGCGCATGTGTCCTTGAGTACTGGCTCGCACCAGCTCAGGCCCCACACTCCTGCCAGCTCTGGCCTCGGGCCCCCTGCTCCTGCCACCCTACTGGCCCAGGCCCTGTGCTCACACACCCTACCCGCCCTTTCTTGCTGCCGCCACCACTCCTCCCTGCCTGCTGGCTGCTCCAGCACCACATGCCGTAGCAGACCCCGGGCTCCTGCCACCTCGCCCTGGGCCCTGCTGATTTGGGCCCCCTGCCCACACTGTCTGGCCCCCTGCCTGCCCCTTCGTGCTGCCACTCCTCCCCGCCTCCTCCAGCACCACATGCCAGAGCGGACCCCGAGCTCCTGCCACCCCACCCTGCGCTCCGCCAGCTGCCACTCGCTGATTCACTTGACAATGACTATGCCATCACCGCTGTTGCCACTGCTTCTCCCCACCCACTGCGCTGAGTGTTATAATGAAATGCTCTGCGCGCTAAGTGAAACCAGGTAAGTATTTTAAATGAGAGCTATAGCAAAACCGTGGTAAGCGAAACTGCGTTAAGTGAGGGTTGCCTGTATGATGAATTAACAGTTGTTGTGTAGGCGACAACTGGCATTTAAATGAGACTTTTACTGTTTCAGAATAAGTTACTATTCATGATGAAAACTGAGTTCAGAACTGACTTACTGAAACTATTACAATTGCAAATCAGTGGAGACAAAGACAAGTCACCAGTATGTTCTTTGATTAGTTCAACTTAACTGATCCACGTGTATAAACTACTGTAGTCTCATGCAGTATCCATCCAAAGGCTGGATTTTTCTGTCCTGTTTTCTCGCTCTGTTACTAACACATACAACCCTTTTCTTACCACCCTGCCAGACTGAATGAGGAATGCAAAGGCTAAAAGGATAAATATTTTCCATCTGAAAAGAGGATTATATGGAAAGATTCCTATAAACAATTCACTGAGCAGAAAGACATTTACACTATCCAAAGAATATGAAAAGAATTAAGCAAGAACTTGTTAGAGGAAGAGTATAAAGACCTGGCTTGTATTAAACAAAAACACTGTTGCGTAAATAAGGCATTAGTTAGTTCTTTTTGGCCCACTTCACTGGTAAATGTGTTCTCAGAAAAGCAGATTCCCTTCTTAACGTTAAACTAGCAACATGTACATTGAGTCAAAAATCAAATAGAAAGCATAAAAAGTGTCATACACTGCAAATGAAGCCAAATCCTTTGCCATTTTTAGCCTGGGCATAAAGCCCATTTTCTTTTTCATTAAAATGTGTTCCTCCCTCTTGCTACTGTCCCACAAAGGAGCATATGCAGGAACAGAACAAGAAAATTACCTCAGCAAAGCACTAAAGCCAAGATCCTCAAAGTTATTTAGATGCCTAACTCCAAATGAACTCAGATAGGAATTAGGCACTTAAATACCTTCGAGGATTTGGGTCAGAGTGCCCAGAACTCCTGGGCTACCGGCTCCCCTGTGGCTTTGGGAAATAGGCTTCTGAGGATCAAGTCCTTAATGAGTAGCTGAGCTACAAGGCACCATAACTGAGGCATAGTAAGATTATAAATTCAAAACAAATTTATATTTCACAAAAAGAGGAAGGCCCAGTGTCATGTAACCAAATACAGAGCATCTTCTAGAGCAGCATTTCTTAACCCATGGGTCTCAAGAACATTGTAGGAGGTCACAGGGAGGTCCCAGGGAATTATGTGGTTTCCCCATGCAGGCTGCAAGGCTGGGGGGCGGGGGGTGATGAGCACACAGCCTTGTGAGAGCAGCCACAGGAGCCGGAGAGGGAGGGAGGGAGGGAGGGGGCCGGAGGGGGGAGAGGCAGACAGAGAGAAAGAGACTGTGGGTTGGGGCCAGGGGGGTGTCGGTTGGGGCCAGATGATAATTATGCTAATGGATCCCAGTGTGAAAAATGTTGAGAACCACTGTCCTAGAGCAGTGATTTTCAACCTTTTTTCATTTGCGGACCCCTAAAAAAATGTGAATGTAGCTGTATAACCCTTTGAATTGTAAGTGTGGGGGTTCATATGCATTTGATTGATCATAGTCATCTTTCACAGACCCCTTAGACATCATTTTCAGACCCCCAGGAGTCCACAGAACACAGGTTGAAAAGTCATAGAGTAATGGTGTTGACTTACACAACAAATATAAAATATGCATTCAAACAGATTGGTCTCCATCTTTACAAATAGCCACTGAGCACAATTCCTCAACTTACCCTGAACAGCTAAACCAGCCAGATGAATTGCTTGCTCTAATGTGCAAGGAATGTTTCCCTCCAAGATATCTTTCTTCAGCTGCAAATAATACTGATATCTACAGAAAGAAAGCCTATGTTAGCATTTCCATTTTTTCAGTTTCAGTAAAATGCAGTTATAAACCAAGACTTTTATAAACCTATGAATGTACATGCATCTGTCCTCCATAATCCAAGGACATTCATCTCCTCCTTGTCACTCAGGCCCATGATTTGGAGGTCATTTCTAAGTCTTCTCTACCCACTCACACCTAGGGTAGGTTGAAATCCTGCCACTACTTCTAAAGCAAGATCTGACCTTTTCTGCCTGCCATCAAAAACACTCATTCACACCCTTATCAATCCTTTATTTAATATTATTTCTTCTTCTTGAGCCTCCCTGGCATCACTTTTTCTATAGACTATTAGAAATATTGAATCTAGCACTGTATTCTCTGCTGATTAATCTAAGAGTGTCATTCATTTCTCTGAATCACGCTAATGACTTCTACATCATGTTTAACACAATCTATTTGTCCTCACCTTGGAATAAGAGTTGCATAAATATTTCCTTATCCATTTACTCGTCTCTTGTTTTTTCCTGTGCTCACAAATAACCCCAGCCACAATGCCCCATATGTCCATTCTTTCCACAACTGTTTTCTTGCACTCATCTGTGCAACCCCCTAAGAACAGAACATTCTTTCAGAGCTAGTCTAGCAAAACACTGGCCTCTCTTCATCCAAAGTATCTCTTTATACACACTAATCATTGTGAATGTCACTTCAATGTGTTGCATCATGCTGAATATTAGTTTGTGTACTCTTCGCAGAAGAGATTCTATCTTCCAGCTGTGGAGGTGCCTTATGTCACTAGAAATAATAAGTAGGTGAAAGCCAAACTAAACACATGATGAGAAAAAGAACATATTTTCCACCTTTGCCAGAAAGTGTTAAATAAATGTTCTCTGTAACATTCTCTAGAACATTTTATCTACTGCTACAATAATGCCACATGCCGCACAACAGTGCGATATAGATTACAAACAAAAGGCTTAGGCTAAGTCCTGGCTCTACAGTTGCAGGAAAAGTGATCTCCCTACTCAGGAAGCAGTCCTCTTGTTTGTTCTGCAGAATAACAGCTAAAAGAAAATATATTTTCAAACATACAAGGCCAGTACCTTCCTGCCACCATTCCACTGCAATATGGGCAACTTTCTCTTTTTGTTTCCCAGCTTGTTTAAAATCTAGTATAACATGTATTGATTTTGTTTGTACCAATGTAGTTCAGGAGTAATGCTATAAACTTTTCTGAGGTTAAACCAAATCTTCTATGATGTAAATTAGAGCAGAATCTGGCTCCTTAGATCCATTTCCCAAAGGCACAGGAACTCAAAGTCTGCACCTGAACTTGTCTGTTGCATGGCAATATAATGTAATATTACTGAGCTATTACATCAGCAGACACTGCTTTCTTTCTGAGAACACCCAAGTTAGACCTACTGGCATATTTCACCCTACTCCCATATTTTCTCACACTCATTCATTCATTGGCAGCCACTGATCTTGGCAGACCATGGGGACTGTGTCTTTGGTAGGTTACCGAGGACCACTATTAGCTTCCTCAGTGGCTGAGAAGTCCAATGCGCAACAGACACACCCTCTGGCAAGCTGCACATACAAACTCAGTTGAGCTTGAACTGGCATGCTGAACACCATTTTTTATTGCCTGCCTCCAACATCTCTTCTCTAGATCATCACTGACCCTCTCCGTTTCATCATGATGTAGGCCCTGCTTCATGGCAGCTTTCCATTCACAACAGTTTAAAGCGATTCATTCCCAGCATCAGCCATCAATGAACAGCTCACAAAGGTGTTTCTTGCAGACATAAACAAAATGGAGCTTGGGCCATCCAAGCTGACATTCAGCACTGGCCAGCTCACCACAGAGCATGTCCTTGGGAATTTGGCCAATGCTCATACAGTTCACATGTCCTAACCAATGGAGGTGTCTCTGTCTCAGAAGCACAAACATACTGGGTATCTTGGTCCGTTCCAGAACAGAGAAGTTGGAGATTTTGTCATGCCATGTTATGCCCAGGACACAGAGGAGACATCGAAGATGGAAACCGTTCAGTTTTCTGTCTTCCTTGGCATACGGCGTCCATGTTTCACTGCCATACAATAGAGAACTAAGTTTGCAAACACTGTAGAAGGACATCTTTGTTGATGCAGTTTTTCCAAACTCTTTTTTGAAGTTAAGACAGGGCATTCATTGCTGGTCTTTCCAATGTGACCGTTAATTTAGGCTTCCAAGCCAAGATTTTCTGAGATGGTGGAGCCCAAGTAAGTGAATTTTTCAGCCACTTCCAGGCTTTCATCATTTATTCTAACTTCGGAAGGGCGGTCAACTTGTCAACTTCTCACAAACAACATACCCCAAACTCACCCCCCAAAAATTGAGGTGTACCTATTAAGCTAGGAAGCGGATTTTCTGCCCGGGATAAACGCACCCTGCTTTGATTCCTGCTCCACAGTGCAGCAGCTATTGCATTATGAGGGACTTGGGTGACTTAATGGCTCATTGTTCTTCATTTCAGAGGTGTTTACAACAAAATCTCCTTTTAGTGGTCTCAATGAGCCATTAATCAAGTTAACTTTTCTTAGGGCAATTCTGCTGTCCCGTAGCTGCTCCTGGTTGCTCTCCTCCTATTTCATAGCTTTGGAGGCACTTCTGCTGTTTTTAAAATCATATCTCCACCTATGGAGACCTATCTTCAGCCGCTGCTATGGTCTGAGTTTTAATTAAGCAGGAAAGGAAGGGTGAGTAAGCTGAAGATTAAGCTCTATCCCATAACTCTGAAAAAATCTTTTTCTTCTTCACTCTGCCTTTCAAAAACAAGGTTAATAGTCTATAATAATTGAAAGTTTTATGACTGAATTACTTCTGTGAGCAACATTACTTGTATGAATAAGCTTAAATAGATTCCTAAGATCATTGGGAAAATTCATCCTTCATGTAACTCAATATATATTCTATAATCTGAAGGGATAATAAATGCGACAGTTTAGGCAAAGTTTTTGCCTTGTTTGATTTTCAACCTTTGAAGAAGTGGAAATTCAAGCAATAATTACTATTTTAAGATACATACTAGAATGTTACAAGCTGAAATTAAAAATATGTACAGCTCACCTGGTAATTTCCTGCTGAAGCTGAGAAACAGTAGGCACATAAAATACCACTCCAAAATACACGGTTGGCTCCAAAGCATATTTGTCGAGCTGCTTTTTCAGAGGCTTGTCCAAATCCACCCACCGGCGCTGGTTCTGCTTATTGTAATACCACAGACTGAAATAAGTAATCTGAAAAAGAAGGAACCAGTTCAGTGATTAAACAAGGCAGGTATCGCAATGCCAGAAAAAATAAATCTAGCATATAAAGCTGTTACTGTTTCCAGCCTCACAGAAAGTTTAAAACCATTTAAAACCTAGAAGTCATTATATCATCTATAGACTTTATGATTCAAAATTGCCAAAAGAATTGACATTTTTTTAAAGTAACAGCGTGTCCTATTAAATCTTGTTAAATAAAAAAATAAATACTGGTACTTGAAAAAAAACCCCATACCAGTATTTGGTGGTCCCATCAGTAAATTAGAGGCCCAAAAAACCTAGCAGATAGACTTTGCTAATGCAAGTATTCCCAATGACGTTGATGGGACAACTCACAGAATTAAAAGATATGCTTGGTAGTAAGTTTCAGTACTTCATAATACAACGTGAACTTCCTGCCATACAAGAAGTAACCAATCACATTGCAGCCTGCAGCCCTTACTTCTTCGAGCGAGATTTCAGAATTGGGTTCTCAAATTAACATGAATTAACCTTAGTTTAACCTTAACTTTTCACAGCAAAATTAGATCCAATCAAGAGTATTTTTACAATATAAAGGCTTATAAAATAGCAATGCTGTGGACAGATATCTGTAATACTAAAAAGATCCACAGATAGTGACCATCCATCCCTAATTGGGTAGAATAGTCCTAAAATGGGAACCTCAACTCCCGGTCCCAGGCTGCACGGCTCCAGGACAGCATTTGTCCTGGATTCGCAGTGTTGTGCGGGGATCCGGGTTTTCTGTTCAGTGTGGGAAACAACGGGTTTCCCCTTGCAGGGTGGCAGTGTTCCAGCCTGCAAGGGCCTGCCAGGAGCGGGACACAGGGGGCACCACATTCACGTGCATGCCCACACACATGCAGGTGGCTAGGAATACAGCCAGGCACCTTAGAGAGCAGCTCCTTCCAGGTAAATCTAGTGGGGGGGAGGGGGCACATTGTGGCTCCCACAGTGAGGAAGGGAATGGGGCAGGGGCGGGGGTGCTGCCCATCTGGGGTGGTGCTTGGAGCCTAGGGCTGGGAATAGGATGGACCCACAAAAGGCTCATCCAGGGGCAAAGAGGTAGGGGCATGGCTCCCCGCCACTGTATGCACTCCTGGGAGGCATATGGGAGGGACATGTGCCCCCCCCCCCCCCAAGATTTGTACACAGGGTGGGGGTGAAGGCAGGCTGTCTGCTGCTGGCTCAGGGCTCCTGCCCCCCAGCGACACCACGGTGAGCCACTCCCTGCCTACCTGGCAGCAGCGGAGGTGGCAGCAGAGGCAGCATGAAGTTGTGCTCCCTACTGTTTCTGGGCAGGGAGGGGGTGTGCAGCTGTCACAGGGCTCCCAGGGGAAGGCAGCAGAGTGGGGAGCCCCGTGCCTGCAGCCCGCATCCATCCCCACTCTGCTCAGTGGGGAAAAGGCCCTCATCTTGGATTTGAGTATGAGGCAGTGGAGGAGCATAAGGCCACTGCAACTCCAGCTCTGGCCCTGCACTGCAGCTGCTGCTTAACTCTCTACCACCTCTGTCCTATGTCGTGGGTGTAGCTCCAAGGCTGAAGCTGCTGCCACTGCTCCTGCCACTGCCCACCACCAGGCCAGACTGAGCACAGTCCAGGGATGTGCTCTGTGCCCTGGGCTGGAGTAGGGCTGAAGCCTGCCAAAACCAGAGGCAAAGTGGCAGCTGGGAGAGGCAGGAGGGAAGGCAGAGGCTGTGGGGGTGGTGGGAGGCAGTGGGGGAAAAGGCAGGGGTGAGGGGAGGTACCATCTCCCCTACTGCCTGCCCTCTGCCACCACCTGCCCACCTACCGTCTCCCCCAGTGCCTGCCCCTTTGCCACTGTTTCCCCATTGCAGAGGTAGGAGAGAGGAGAGAACAAATTTAAGATGACTCTCCAATATTTAGATTCTATACATGGAAAACTGTAGCAAATGTATAAACTTTCCAAGTATAGAATTTAATTATCAGGGAGGCATCTTGGATTTGAATAAATACAGTAGTTAAGATGCCCCAACATGGTTATTTAATGAAGTGTATTCAGTTGCTTCTTATAACTTCACCAAACTTAAATTGTTCAGACTGAAATGTTCTGACTCTTTTCAAGCACACTAAGGAAAACTTATGAAAACCTACCTACAGCCAAATCCTATTCTACCTAGTAAGTTTCTGAGGGCAAAGACAGAAGTGCAGCTCCCTGCTGTGACTGCAAATGCTTTGCAGAAGTGTTCTGAGTTACAATGATCCCTCGGAACAAACAGAAGTTCACTGATGGTTCCAGGTTCTCCTGGCAAGAGCCCCTTCTCTCTCCCAGCCTGTCCCTGCTTCAGAAAGGGAGCAGAGGGAGCTTGTCCTAGGTGTTCTCCAGCCAGCACTAGAGTGGGATGGGTGAACTGGAGCTCCTCCACTGGAGGGGGAGGGGGGGAGGGGGCGCAGGCTTCAATACACCCTTCCCCACCCTCCAGCAGAGGCTGAAAAAAACCCCAGACCAAACTCCCTCTCCTCCCTTTCCCCCCTCCTATTCTGAAAACAGTGACAGGCTGGGAGGCAGCACAGACAGAAGTTACAGAAGACGCTTTGTTTTGAAATGCCTTCATCTGACCCCATGCAATGAGGGTTTAGATTTTTGCCCAAACTGCCATTTTTCAAGTGGTCTGCAGCCGTGCACTTGTGTTTGGTCACAGCTATAAACCGCTTTCTGTGGCCAGAATGAGCAAAAATTGTCACTGCTGTCTGCGCCCTAAGTGCCACCTTATGCTACTGTATAACAGTCCCAGAAGAAACAATTAGTTTTGTAACATATCTTTATCTTATACTTTACAGAAGGCCATAGATAGGTGTTAAATAAGTGTCAGGAACAAATCCTCTCTCCCACCGCAAACAGTGTACAACCATTCAATGGGTTTCTTACTGAAGAAAACTTCCACAAGAAAGTTAGATCACTTCCTACCAAGACCTTCCTTGTCCCACACTAACTTGGTTATATGCTTCTCTTTGGTGTTGAGGGCACCCAATGTCCCGCAGTCCTCTGCTCTCCCTTCCCTGCTCTCAAGGGACAGGAAGGGAGGGAAAGCAGTGGCTCCCCGATATCCCACCTAGGGGCAAGCTCTCAGGGACACCCCTCCCCACCCCATTTGCAGGTGGGGAGGAGCAGGAATTCTCTTGTGGCAAGAACCCTCCCAGAGCTTCAAAAGCATTGTGGCCATTGGAGAATGGCCCCTCACCCAAGCCTCCCTGGGGCTGGGGTGCAGTCACACTGTGCACAGCAGCAGCCTTCCTGGGGCTCCAGTTTTGTAACTGTAAAAAAATCATCCCCCACTACCTGCACTTCTCCTAGTGGACCCATAGGAATGTATGGAGCAGGGACTATTCTCCCGCAGCAGAAACTAGGTTTGCTGCTGTGGAAGAATGGCTCCCCTATCCTGCTAATCAGCTATTTGGCAGGATGGGGGGCTGGCATTCTCCAGGGGCTGGAACCTTCCTGGAGCAGTCTCCTTTTCAGCAGCTGCTAACTGCCTATTGACAACCTGCCTCCCTTCCCAGGCAGGTGAGAGGGCAGGTTGCCAATCAATGGGCAGCGGTGACCCAAGGTGCAGCCCTCTAGTGTCCCCTGACTGGATTGCTCACTTTACCTCTCCAGTCAGGGGACTGAAACACATATTCACTTTAACTTCTGGGCTATTTTTCTAGTGCTAAGAATTTCATAGTAAGAGAACACCTGTCAGTGGCCTTAGTCACAAAATGTAGTGAGGTGGAGAAGGATCTACCACCCATCTTTTGCATTAGCAGCTTTTCAAGGACTTAAGCAGGGTGTAACAGGCTAATACTTAAACAAATAACAGATGGCATAGGATCTGACCCCAAATACTAATATGAAATGCTCCCCCACAAAAAATTGAGTGACTTTGATCTGAAGCTCCAAATTTTATTGAAGGCATGAACAAGAAATAAACTGTAATTGAAAGGGGGAAGAACCCTGAGGTTTGTGTTGAAAGGGCTACCAACTAGATACCTGGATTTTCAATGGTTTTTAGATATTATTTTTAAACCAGAATCTTTTTAAAGTCTTTTTCCATTATGGTAGCTCCTCTCTCCCCTCCATATGTTTACTTTTTGAATGCTCAAAAGAAATACATTAAAGCCCAATATAACACTACAGACCAAATCTTGTCTGCTGATTTAAATACAAGTCCTCCTTTGACTTCAAGGACAGAATGTGGTCCTATGAGTTTTCAGTAGAGTTTGTGCACCCTGGAATACTGACTGATAAAAATAGAAACCATTTTTACTCATTGCTGAAAGTCTATTTTTAGTAACATATGGCATTACATAATTCTAAAAATATGATGTGGCATAACTCTTAAAATATGTTAAGCTTCTGAGATTAACACTGTTTTGAAGTTTTAGTGACTTACTCATCATTCAAGCCCTGCGAAGAAAAACAAACCTAAATAAAAAGAACTGTAGAATTTCTATGTAATTACTTTCCAACTAATTGTATTCTACTTTACAAAAAGAAATAGCAAGGCTTGTGTATAAATGTAAAACAGCAAAAAGAACTCAAAAGAATAAATAAGGAAGTAATAATATAGGTCTAGGGTTGAATACTAATATGAAATCCAGAACTTCATGAAGAAACAGTTGCCTCTATCACCCACATCCATTCCACCACCCTACTTTATGGCAAAAAGACCTCATAGGCTAAGCAGTGGGGTTCAAATCAGACATCTGAGGAACATACAATACTATATGATTAAGTAGGTAGTGCACTACTAAATCTTCTCGTCATTACACAGCTAAAGGTGATGATAAAAATGCTTTGTGTAAGTTTTTACCTGCACATAAATTACAAGGCAGTTTTCAAACACTTGTGATCTTTTAAAAGCCCATACCAAAAACAGAACAATAATATTGGTTCCTTGTCAAATTCTAAATCTGAAAAATACATGCGCCTCCCTTGATTTGTTTTAGCTGGACACCATAGTTTTCTCTTCTTGTCCCAACCTGTTGTGTAGTATGGATAGATCATGTTAATCAGCAACTGTTTTTAATTTCAAGTTGCAAAAGATCTCTGCACAGTCAGCCAATCTCAACCCTAATGCAAGTTCAGCTGCTTGCAGATGTTAAAAAAAGAAAAAAAAAAGGGGTGCTTTACTTTAAATTGGGTGTGCTCCTGCATTGAGCCCAGCACATGCGGCATGTTAGTTGAACCTGGCTTGTCCAACATCTTTACAGATCAGGCGCTTTAGAGAGGGTTTTTTGGCACTTTTATGTAATAGCTGATTGAATCAGCTTTAGTTAAAAGCACCAAAAAGCCCCACTGAAGCACCCAACCTATACAGATGCTGCGGAGCCAGGTCAAATGCACTGCTTCTTCCAGTAAAGTGTGGTTTGTGCAGGTGGGTTTAATGTCTGCAAGCAGCCTTTATTTACTTTAGTTGAGTTATACCAGAAATGAATTTGGCTGCACTTATACCTCAGATTAAACATGCCCTTTAAGCTGAAAGGTGTTTTACACTCATAAATTATTCTAATTTCTCTGTGTTGGAGAATGTATTTTTGTACAGTATCTTGAAGCCATTCCTAGTTGGGTTTTATGCTGTCTGGAGAAAAACCTGTAAAGATAACATGAATGTCAGTAACTCATATGACTTTCCCTCCCATAAAAACTCTGCAGCCCTTGCTGCAATTCCAGGATTTGGCTTTGTCTTCAGTTTCTCTGGCAATGAGCATCAACATAATTTTTATTTCTCTAGGACTTTTCAGTCCAACTTTGCTGTTACCTCTTGAAAGGTTTTACATTTGTAGGCAATTATACTGCTACAAACATACTAATCCTTCCAGACTGACAGAAATCAGACATCTTTGGGCCTACAGACTATGGCCAGGTCACTCTAGACAATTGGTGCTCAACCTTTTGGCCCCACAGGCCAGATGAGTGTTGCAGGAACTGTTTATGTGCCAGATCCAGGCTTGGGGCCTGGCACTGCCCCTTCCCTGCCCCATGTGTTAGGATTGGGCATGGGGGCCCAGCACTGCTCCTTCCAACTAGAAGTGGGCCTTGTGGGCCTGGCACTGCTTCTATTCAGCCCTGTACACTGGGATCAGGCACCAGACCCAGCATACAGGGCCCTGGGTTCCTCATGGGTCCGGAGATTTAGCAGTAGGGAAACGGTGGCACTGCTCTCCCACTGCCACAGGGAGCCCCACAGGTAAGATGACATGGGGCTGTGGGTTGAATCTGACCCATGGGCCAGCAGTTGAGCACCCCTGCTCCAGACTAAAAGTTTTGAAGGTGGGAGTAGGAAGCCAAACATCTACCTTACTGGCAAAACCCTATGTCAACAACTATACTTTTGTCAGTTTAGCTATGTTGTTCAGGAAGATGGTGTAGCTATGCTGGCAGAAAAACTCCTTTTGTTGGCCCAACCTACACTATGGGTCTTTTCCAGCATAGCTGTATCAGCAAAGGCTTTATTGTGTAAATAAGCCCTATACCACACATTCCTTATGGGGATGTCAGTGATGATCAGGCATCCTGGTTTTCTCTGTAGCCTACCAGCACCTCAATCGTTATAACAAAATACATTCTAAATACCTATATATTTTGGCATTTGATTTATTTTTTATCATGGAAAATCAGAGCTCCCCCTGCCCCCTTCGCTCACCAGGACGGATCCAGCTGCAGCTGTCCCCCATGCTGCTTTGTGGTGCTAAGCACCCTGATATGCCAGTACCATTCACTCCCCACCCATGGCCTCCTGGCCCCACCAGTGCCCCTCACTCCCCACCCACAACTCCCTGGCCCTGCTGGTGCCCGTCACTCCCCACCCACAGTCCCCCCATTCCTACTGGTGCCCATCACTCCCAAACCACTGCCCCCTAACCCCCTAGTGTGTGAGAAAGGGAGTAGGTGTGTGGAAAACAGGGTGGGTATGTGGGGAAGGGGGTATGTGTGGGAGGGTGGGGAGGCACAGGTGATGTGGCGATGCAGTGGGGAGGCAGGGGCAGGTGCCCCCCAAGATTTCTGCGCCCACAGCAGGGTGGAGGGCTACAGCCAGGCCAGACCAGCTCTGAGCAGGAGCTGTCTCTGCGACCCACCAGGCAGGACACTGTGCAGGAGGGAGTGCCGTACCACCACGGTGAGGTGCAGCAGCAGCGGCACAGAGTGCCACCTGCCCCCACCCATGCTGAGCAGGCAATAGGCACCTCACCTTGGCGGCCATGGCAGCATGGCGCAACACTAGCTCCCAATGCTTGGTCCTGCCTGTTGGGCTGAGGAGGTATCGCTTCGGAAGCTGATGTGGCCTGGCTGCAGCTCCACAACTCACCATGGGCACAGAAATCTCAGACGGCACGTGCCCTCCACTATCCCCACAGATTTACCTGAAGGGAGCTGCAGAAGATACTCTCCACCACACTGCCTTGCTGCCACATGTATGTGTGTGTACACATGTACACGGTGACCCCTGCATCCTGCTCTTTCCAGACCTAAGCAGTCCCTTGAAGGCTAGGACTTTGCCAGCCTGCAAGAAGTGCTTTTCTCCATTAAAGGAAAAAATCTATGTTTTCCCACAGCAAGTGAAACACTCAGATCCCTGGTGATGATAGCTGTTTCATAGCTAATTGCAACAACTTATCTTTGTATAAAGGGATCAAAAACAGTGCTGAAAGCATTTACAGTTACAGATAACAGAAGGAGAACACAGCACTTGAGATTTCACAAATGAATTGTGGGAAAGAAGAAATCTTATTTTTTTTACTCACCTAAAACAATAGCAAGTTCCATTACATGAAGAGTGCCTAGTTCTCAAATAAAGATACATAAACCAGAGGGGACAGCAGTCCAGCAAAGAGTGAAAATGCCTTTTATCATTTTATACCTCCGAGCAGAGACAAGAAACTGCAATCAATATATATTTACAGTTCTGGACTCTATTTCAGGAATACAAAGAAAAAGAGCCCCCCCCAAACTCACTGAAATAAGCGGAAAGATTTTCTTGAAAATGTCAGACTTTTATATCATGCCCTAATTATTTAGCATATGCACTGTAGTCATGCCTACAGTCCAAGTCAGATGAGGACCCCATTGTGCACTGTCTAAGCATACAGTAAAGTGACAGTCCTTGCTCTTAAGGACTTTACAGTACAAAAACAGAAGCGACTTACAAAAAGCGTGTGGGTGTATGCGCACAAATATGAGGAGTGAACAGTGAAACACTTGCAGACACAATGAGCTATTCAATAAACAATAAGGGTGTCGTATTGTGCACTACTTAATTATCAGAAGAGCCAGAGCCACACTATATAATTAAGGGCCACATTGTACTGTCCCGGGATAAAAGCAAAAGAAGGGGACAAACAGATTTAAAATACTCATTTTGAGACATCTTTGTTTATAATTAACTGACAAATTTTTAAATGGCTAGAACATTTTCATTTCTGGCTATCTATGGAAAAGATTTAGCAGAGCAACGCCCAGGTCATCGGAATGTATGACTCAATGATTACAAACAGAAATCAATCCCAAGTCTAAAACCTTTCAGAATGTAAATCTTTTAACTAATCCCAAATGAATTTTTCCTAATTATTTCAAGATCCCTTTAATAAGACCTAGTTAAAACAAAGCAGAATTATGTACTAATAGCAGCTAAGTCGGGGGGGAGGGGGGAATTCTGTGTATGTTGTTTAATCATAAATCTATATATCAACACGATCTGCATAGGGTCTTAGTTGTGTTATCTTTTACCTTTCCTTGAATAATAGTAGCTGCAAGCTTCCCACTAAAGGGGAGGGTAGGTATAGATTCATAGACATTAGGGTTTGGAAGGGACATCGTAAGATCACAGTTCAGTCCCTCTGCCATAGGCAGGAAGTCAGCTGGGATCAAGTGATCCTAGCAAGAAAAATATCCAGATGTCTTTTGAAACAGTCCAGAGTAGGTGCTTGCACCACCTCTGGGGGGAGTCTGTTCCAGACCCTGAACAATCACACCGTAAGAAACTTTTTTCTTACATCTAGTCTAAATCATCCTTCCTAGAGTTTATGGCTATTAGATCTTATTATCCCTTGAGGAACTCTGGTGAACAGCTGTTCTCCCAGGTCCTGATGTACCCCTCTTATATATTTGTAGGCTGCTACCAAGTCCCCCCTGAGCCTTCTCTTTTCCAGACTGAAGAGTCCCAAATCCCTCAGCCTCTCCTCGTATGGCCTGCCTTCCAGGCCTTGGATCATACGAGTGGCTCTCCTCTGGACTCTCTCAAGCTTTTCCACATCCCTCCTGAAGTGGAGGGCCCAAAACTGGATGCAGTATTCCAGCTGCGGCCTCATCAGGGCCAAGTAAAGCGGGAGGATGACATCTCTGGTTTTGCTTGAGATGCATCAGTAGATGCATGCCAGAGTTTGGATCGCTTTGCCAGCCACAGCATCACATTGGTGACTCATATTCATCTTGTGGTCAATCAGGACCCCCAAGTCTCTTTTTGGTCATGGTGCTAGAGAGTGTAGCATTGCCAAGCTTGTAAGTGTGTTGAGCGTTCTCCCTACTGAGGTGCAGCACCTTGCACTTTTCAACATTGAAGGCCATCAGGATTTGGTCACCACACCTTGAGAGCATGTCCAGGTTGGCCTGTCTCCCCAGCCTGTCCTGCAGTGTGACCACCCTCGCCCATAATTTGGTGTCATCCATGAACTTTGCCAGTTTGCATCTGACTCCCAACTCCAGATTGTTAATGAAGATGTTAAAGAGTACCAGCCCAAGTGCCGAGCCCTGAGGAACTCCACTAGTCACCCTGCACCATGTTGATTTGCTCCCGTCAACTAGTATTCTTTGGGTCCGACCCCATAGCCAGTTACCTAGCCATCGGACCATAAGATGATCAAGGCCGCAGTTGCCCAGCTTAGCCATGAGGACACCATAGGGAACTAAGTCAAAGGCTTTCTTGAAATCTAGACATATGACATCCACGTCATCTCCCTTGTCCAGAGCTTGTATCACCTAGTCATAGAAGCAGATGAGGTTCGTCAGGCAAGACCTGCCAATCACAAAGACATGCTGGCTAGCCTTCAGAAGCTTGCCTTCTGTTAGTCTGGTGTTGGTGAATCCCTTGACAATATTCTCTAGGGTTTTTCCAGGGACGGATGTCAAACTGATCTATAATTCCCTGGGTCATCCCTCCTCCCTTTCTTCAAAATAGGGACCACATTGGCCCTTTTCCAGTCTTCCGGGACCTCACCCAAGTGCCACGAATTTTCAAATATCTTTGCCAAGGGGGGTGCAATGATGCCTGCCAGCTCCTTTGAGACTCTCGGGTGCATTCTGTCTGGGCCCACAGACTTGTGAATGTCCAGATTCTCAAGGTGTTCCTTCACCTGATCCACATCGATTTTGGACCTGCCACCCACTCCCAGGCTGGTTCGTGTAAGGTTACTGTGACTGCATACAAACATTATGTCTACTGGAAGAAATTTCATCCTGTAGAAAAACAGCTGTGG
>NW_005842650.1:513757-524425 GCF_000455745.1 Alligator sinensis | reverse complement strand
CATTCCTGAAGCCTCGTGATTGGAAAGCTTCGCAGGTGACTTCTCATGCCAGGGAGCACTAGCAGGTTGCCCCCAGAGCCGGCCCTGTCCTGCAGGGAGCTCACATATTGACAGCCTACCTTCTCCCTGCCTGGGAAGGGGGCAGCCTGTCAAGTGGCAGTTAGCAGTCAGCAGTTGGGGGCTGCCCAGTTCGGGAAAGAGGCTACTGCTCCCCTCATCTCCCAGTCTACAGGAGGTGGAGAGTAGCTGCTCCACATATCTCAACAGGATGACCCCAGTCTCAGGAAAGCAGGGAACCTTTTCCTCAGCTTCACAGGTGAGTTCTCAAGCCAGGGGGAAAATGTATAGATGTTTCCTATTCAGTTTCCTGGGAGAAACTCTCCTGGGACCAATTTACCTTGGTTGTTGCCAGGTGATTTTTCTCCCGGAGTGGCCATTTTTGCTTCAGGAGAACACGTGTGAACACCTGTACACTTTCAATTTTCTACCAGGAGAACATGCTGCTAACATGCTGATTAGAGTAGTATACCCTGAGTTTTGATCTCTCTCAAAAAGACAGTTTAGCTGCTAAAATGACTGAGAGTTATCATTTTGTTAATTTTATTTTGTGCCACTTTATCACTATTCAGTGGAGAAGAGACTTGCTTTCTTCTGTCAATTTGGTACAACACACTAATCCTTGAAAGTGGCACAAATATGAACTCATGTTCCTTATTTTCTAGAATTTATTCACAATTTTTAAATGTAAAAAATATTCAAGGTAGCTCCGAGAATATTACAAATGCAAACAAAAGGCAAATTACTGAGTTTCAGCACTACAGAAAAAATAGTTCTCATGCACTTAAAGACGCGAATGCTGCAGATGAAATATTGCATTCAAATTTAGTGTAAAATTATATTGAAGAAAAAGACACTGATACTAAAATAAAGCATATATGTAATTTCAGTTTCTGACTTAACTTGATAACAGTGAAAGAATTCAGAGTTAATGATACCCGATTGCATCTCAATTTTTCAATAAAAACTATCATCCATTTTTGTCCTGTTCAGCTTTATGAGCATAGAATGAGAAAACTTGTACTATATACACAACTCTTTTATCAGGCAAAGGAAAGATCCTTCAACCTTTCCCCTACCGCTTTTGAATGTATAGGAACTTCCATTCCATTGGCCCTACCCTTGCTTGGTCCATCTGCAATTTCATCCAGGATGGTGGCATATAGGATGCTTTGTGGTTTGTGAAATTAATGTGCTTTTAGATGGAATAATATTTGTAGTGCTCACTATAGGTTTTAATAAACAAATACTTCTTAAACTAACAAGAACTTAAAGAATCACATGAGAAAAGCTCCTAAGGATTTCTGTATTATACAAACTTCCACCAAAGCAGATCTCAGAGCTAGACTGGACACCAAAACTTATCCATTCCAGCCCACTACTCAGTTGTGCTCTTACAGATACCTGTCAAAGTTTTGGCTAATACTTTGTCATACTTAGCCTATTAAGCTGGGCATGAGCACGAGTATGTGCACCAATCTGTCATTCCTGGTCTCGCAACAAAGTTTAATCTACCAGTTATTCTTCTGATACCATTTTTAAAAGCATGTTTGGTTGTACATCAGTAGCAATAATATGACAGCATTTGGCTTAGCAATCAAACCAAACCAACCTGTGTATTTATCTCATAAATTCACATTAAAAAAAACTGAATGCAAAGTACTTATGGATGTGCTTTTTCTAAGGATACTCAAAAGACAGTGGGCAACAAAATCTGACTGTAGCCAAGTCAAGTCTCTCTTATGTTTGCTAATGCTTGTTCATGCCTAGAGTATACACAAATGAGATTGCATGTTGGAAACAAACACCTTTAAACCCGTTTACAACCAGGTTCACAACTAGAGTTCTTGATTCTTTTTCAAATCTGCAATATTAGATTTTTCTCTTCTGATAAACACAGCCTCCGAGTTTAGGTTACATAGGACAGCCTTGTCTCTATGAATTCCTTTGGAAAGCTGTGCAGACAGCTGAATTTGTTCAGATACGTGAAATGGGAGCATCTTGTAAGGAGTTATGCATGCCAACCATGATGCACAGCATAAAACCAGAACAAACTTAACAGGACAAATTTTACATATGATAAAACTTGCACAAGAACAGCTTGTTATACAACACCAAAAGTTACAAGTTTGCAAACCAACTTGTATTCCCTCTTGCAGCAACAACAAAACAGTTGGACTGAAGCACTGCTGAGAGTGAATCTGAGAGTGTTTTTGACTAGGCTTCTCACCCAGACTTTGTGATTTAAGGGAGGTGGGTTGTATTTACATTTCCTCAGATTCATATTCTGGGAATTCTGTGGCTTATTTTTCACTGTCTAATAGATTCTTCCTTACTGTTTTTGTGAAGTTTATACTCACTGCCATGCCCAAGTTGATAGCAGACTCAGATTTCCTGAACCCTCTTCCTCTTACCAGTAGACCACACCACCTTACTAACACAGCCACTGGAACTGGTAAAGCCAGTGTCTAATAACGCGAAACAAGATTTAAAACCATTAATACTTTTTTTTGTTTAAAGTTACCTCTAGAACTGACCAGCATTAAAAAAAATGAAGTAGTTTTAAGATAAAAATCTTAATAAATTGTTTCTCAGAATCCCACATTCAGTAACTATAACAAACTGCAGTAAACAGGAAATGAAATAAAATTTCTATAACTTTATTAGATGTTTTCTTTAAACTGTCTTTAACATACAGATTTAAAACAGTCCCATTGCAAAAGGCTGTGTGTTAAAAGACTGCCTACTTCACTACAATATCGTACTTGCATATCCCACGTATAACACCCAAACCACTTCCTAGTTTTCACAGTAATTGAGCTAAGCCACAATCACCTCAATGAACAGGCATTATCTGACATGGCTCTGAGCACCCTCAACTCCCATTAATGTCGACCTGACATTAGGACTCTTATACATTAATAAGCAGCATCTCACAGAGGCACTCAATGTTTCACAGAATCAAGCCCTAAATCTGCTGCTACAAAACTACCCAAGGCCATGAGCGACAAAGTTTTCTTCCTGGAGGCCTTGTACTTAACAAGCAGTCAGGACATATTCAGTGCCGGCTGGAATAATCATTTAAAGGCAAACAGCATTCTTCTGAGGGGGAGTTTAAGAATGATGATTTATATCCTCATCTCCAGCTCTATTTCACTTCAGCACATTTCTCTGCCAAAATAATCCTTGTAAGAATGTGTTACCAGAAGAATTTGTTCAAAGTTCAGCAGTCTGGCTTTTACTCCCTAAATCTCTGGCATTCTCAATTATAATTGAGGGAACTTCCATCATTTTGTGAAGATGTCAGGACCAATAGCAAAAAGGGAGAGATAATGGAGAACAAACTGAAGAAAGTGCATTCCCTTGAACCACACCTATGGCTTAATATGCGTCAGGGAAGGCTCCTCCAGAGTAGATGGCACCTATGCTTTTTGCAAACCAAATGAATTAAGATCTCTTCTTACTGCAGTAAGTTATCCCAGCATCAGTTGGGTTTACCACTTTCAGATGCCACCAAACTCCACTAAAAACACACATGCTAGTTTTGTAAAAAATACACCGTCCAGAGCTGCTACAATACATGTTGGTACAATACTGAGATAATTAGGAGGCCTTTATATATTTTTTCTTTGGCTACAGCACAGCATGACAAGAATACAAGGCAGTGAAAAAGCAACTGCCTTGTATAGGAAAAAACACAATATTTTGAAATAACAGGTTTAAAAAGACAGCGGATAATTATCTACAAGGGAGACTACAACTAACAACTCACAGTAAGCAAGTGCTGAAAAAAATCAATGGATTTATGTGGGGTATTTTCTATGCATCTGTTATTGAACTATTCAGAATACAGAATAAAAGGCCATTTTATAGAATTCTGCTATAATCCTTCAGCCCCATGCTGTACATAAGAGGATTTGCAAGACATGCCCCTATATTGGTTTGCCCCAAAAGTTACTGCAGTTCCTTAAGCTAGAAATATATTTTGATAAATTGACAAGTTATTAATTACCCATAACTGAAAAAGACATTTCTTCTCCAGATTCCTTTTCTATTTATGTTGTGTATCTCAGTCTGAGATTTTATCCTATGTTTAAGTCCCGTATATAGACAGGCATTCAGTGTATGCCAACAGATAGTAATCGAAAATATAATAATAATAATTGTTTCTCTTTGGCTGGTAATAGCATGCAGAATATGGTCATTCCTGTTTTGCAACTCTTCTACTTCGTATGTTTTTACTTCATTTTCTGCCAAAAAGGGAAATCGATACATTTGTAATGCTCCACAAGATAACGCAATATCATGGTTCTTGCAGTAAGTCAGACTGATTTGCTTTTCTGGAATGCAGCATAACTTTCAGATTGTGTCAACAGCATACAACCAAAGGGGCCATATTTGTTTCTGGCATGCTTCCACTGAAGCTAATGGAATTACAACAAAAACAAATACAGCCCTTTCAAAGCAGGCCTGTGTGTACCCACATCCTTAAATAAATGGAAATCTAAAAGCTCAGTTTTATAATTCAATGTTTTAGGTGCGAGTAACGTAAAGAATGAACAGCCTCGGTCATGTGGTCATAGCGTAGTTGTGATGAAGGAGGAAATATGCAAGACACGACATTTGTAAGGTGAAGAATTATGTTTTATTAGACCAACTTATGTTAGGGGGAAATGTTAGATAAGATTTCTAGCACAAAATGCCCTTCCTCAGGTCTGGAAAAGGAGCAGATAAGGTCTAAGCCAAATACCATTTAAAACAATTAGTTTTGTTTTAACCTCATTAATAAAAGTGATCACTTAAAACAGACGTGGGCAGTAAACCTGCAGAGGAAAGAAAAAGCATCAGAAGTAGCTACATATCCAATAAAGAACATTAGTTTAATCTAATAGTGTTAAAGAATAAGACCATTCCAAAGGAAGCATGGCCGTTAGCACCTGTGGAGCAAAGAGAAGGTTATCAGGGAAAGCAAGAAAGTTATAATGAGCCATAAAACCATTGTCTGTATCAACTCCATGTTTTCCAAACTTTTGTTCCCAGATCTATCTTCTTTAGGTGCGGTATAAAAGTTTTCTTGGAGGAAGTCAGTCCCCAGTGAGTTAGACCAAAGTAAACGAGAGTTACTAGGAGTATACTTCATCCCAAACTAACTTAATTGTCAAAATTAATTTGAGTATCCAAATACTATGCTAGTGCAAATCAAGCATCTCTTTGTGATGAGCTATGCATTTAACTGCTATGGGCTAGCTCAAGCACGTAATGTAGGCACACACATGCATGCATGCATACTCATGGTATATGCACACACAGCTGCAAATACCCAAGCACCAGTGTGTACCAGTACTGGTGTACTGATACTTTGAATCTTTTCCCAGCACCAGTTTACCAGGAACCCACACATGCAAATAAGTCTGTCAGGACATTCATAAAAACTTTTCCTTTATCCAGTTAACTGAATATTTGTTTAGAAATCATTCAACTTATCTCTGTCCCTTTGAGTTGTCTTGTCTCACAGAGTGCCACGAACATGGTCAGTGTTAAACAAATAATAACCACTATCTTTTGTCCAGCACAGGAAACTTCTATGCTAAACCTGATGCACAGCTGCCATGTCCCATTCTTTTGTGCATTCTTTTTAATGTAAATTGCAAGATGAACTGCTCCAAAAGCCAAAGTTCCACTTTGGATCAGAACATATGTAATTAAAGGGAAGCTGAGATGTCTGCTACAGGACAAAATTTAACCTGAAAATTTTCAAGGGCACACTTTGTTGTGTGAAATAGTAGAGAATCACTGGGTTAGGTAATCCACTGCAATAGATGGCTAGAGAAGTCAAGGTGTCCAGTTGCTAGTTTGCTTACCTCCCGAAGTTCAAGCCTCTGAGCTACAGCCTCCAGGCTTTCTTGGCCCGTGCTCTCCACAGAGAGGGTGAACTCCACAAATTCATTGTTGAGCAACTGGATGCGAGCCACCAAGCAGCTCTTGCTGGATACTGTATAACGTCGAGTTCGTTTCAATTTCAGCCCAAAAGGCAGTGGCATCTTCTTTTCCCACCCGTGTGGTCAGTGGAAAAAATACCACCACACGGAAAAATAAATAAGGGAAGTAGACGTATCCTCCCAAGGAGTAAGGAACTGTAAAGTCTCCCACTGATCAACCAGCGGCAGCAGCAGCCATTAAAGGAGAGCAGGTTCTCCACCAAGGTCTTAGTGGAGGGACCATTCGCAAGAACTCTAAAGAGGGAGAAGAAGAAAGTCAGAAGCAATTTACTTGAAAAGACAATAAGAAACTTGTGAAATCTACAAAATTACAGTATATATATTTCTAAATCCATGATGCATTTTTCTCCTTCAGAGAACTCTGTTTAGGGTTGGAAAAGTGAATAGGAACTAGAATTCCTGGCTTTGCCACAGACTGATAGAATGCCCTTTGGTAAGTCACAACAGCTCAGTTTTATTCATCAGCCAGATGGTGTAATGAGTAAAGCTGTTAAATGACTGTAAAGGAAAAAGGGCCGTATGAATGACTAATAAGTTCATGAACTGAATCAGTACTTGTATGAAAAATCTCCTGGGAAAACCTAAGTGCCCCAAGCATTTGGAACTGCAAGTCAGTATATGGAACTATTTGCTTTCTGTCAAAGAAGCTCTCTCTATACATGCAGGTAAAGGTGGAATAGGATCTAACCCACAGAATCACACCTCCTGCCTGCCACACATGCATGGCACGAGGTGCAACTGTGGGATCGTGCATTAGATCCCATAGTGCTTTACTGCTGGCGCAGGCTCCCCCCGCACTGGCAAGAGGCAAGCTCTTGTGGCTGGGAGCCCCCTAAGGCAGGGAGATCTCTGCAGCAGGGATCTCCCTGCCTTGGGGGTTTCAGCACCCCTGGGGCTGGCAGATCACAGCTGTGCCCTGTGGCTGCCAGGGTCCTGCTTGGCCCAGCACCAGGAGGCATGCTGCAGACACCCAGTGTCCACAGCTGTTGGACTCTAGGTCTTAGCAGCTGAGGGACTCGAAGGCTTGGCTGGGCAAGGTGCACCCCTGTGGCTTGGAGCCCACAGCTGACAGGACGCCCAGCCACAGAGAAGAACCTGCTACACATTCAAATTAAAGCTGGATAGCACCAGCTATAAAGCTAGTACATTTTCCAGGTCTAACTTTATAGCTGGTTGGAGCTTTTTATGGCATGATAGTTACTTTGCGCAAGTAGCTGGTCTCCAATTAATTGCATATACCTGTAGTGTATAGAGGGGGCCAGAGAAACCAGGGCTCCAACACTGCCTTAGGGCTACTCACTACTGTATCATTTGAGGCCTTCCCTTTTGGGCAAAATGCAGCTTTCATTTTTGGTCATAGAAGGGGTGTAACAACTGCATCCTAACCAATGCCAGTGTCATTCGTTCTATTCCTTTAATATTCCCCATATCAGCACTTAGCTGCAACCCCGAGCAGCTGATCAGTGTTTCAAGTGGCAGCACTCCTTTCTCCTTCTCCATTCTCCCCCCAAAACCAGTGGGGTCCATTTCAGTGGGGGGAGGAAGGTGGGAATACTTTATTTTCTAAATTCCCTCCTCAAATAACAAAGGCTTCTTTCATGAGCCCTACAAACCTCAGTCATCTAGTGACCTGCTCATCCCAAATGCTGCCTCAGGGTCTGCTCGCTGTTAAAAGAAATCCATGAACACATTGGCACAGGCCCCTGCATGCTGTAAAGACAGCTGTTGGCCATGGCACGATGCACACAGGGCAGATGACCCTGCAGCCAGGCCAGGCAGTGCAGCGCCTGGGTGCAGGGTAAGGGGATCAAACACTGAGGTTTTTGTCTCCCACTGACAGTCAGTCTATGCCGGTGGGGCAATGATGCCCCACGCCTCGGCCAGCATTCCTTAGGCAGAACCTGTAGCTGTCTTCACACTGGAGCCTGTGAGGGGATCACACCAGCCACAGCAACATGGGGGCGCTGCTTTGCCAGCAGGAGCAGAGCCAGAAAGCACGTTTCCCCGCAGCCTACTGGAAGAACAAGAACTATGACCCAGGGGCACCAGAGCCCTCGCCTTGGAGTGCAGCCGTCAACCCAGTCCTGAAGCAGAAACTTGCAGCACTGCAGTGGGACAAGTCCCCAAGCCTGTGCTACAGGAGCTTCCACTCAGTCCTGTTTCGGAGGGATTGGCACCTGGGCCAAAGATCCATACAAGGGCATCAACCCACCCACAACAGAGAATGAGACCCTCAACGCTCCCTTGCTTTTGGTAAGAAAGAACCAAACCATCCATGTTGAGCTCCCAAAGATGAGCTACCTCTGTCACAATCCCCACAATTTCCCAACCATCTCATCAGATTGGGACACATGAATAATACATCTTGCAGATGAGGTGCTGGCCTGGATTTCTATAAACTGGCCACTCTTGCCATTTGCTAAGTCTTCTCTTGCTTCAATTCTAAACACCTATTGACAGAACACAGCATGACTGTGTCAGGGCAGGAAGAAGAACTGGAATTCCTGAGCACACTCTAGGTTTAGCCCCTTAATACATTTGATGCTCAAATCCATATTTAGGTGCTAGATTATTCTAATGCAATCAAAGAAAAAACATTATTTGACTCCTCACCCTGAGTTATGTAGTTCCTTCTTTCAGGTCGAAAGTTTCCAGCACAATAGAAAAGAATAAAGAAAAGCAAGAAGGAGGTGATGGGGTAAGACACAGGAGAGAAAGAAACTGGTGCCATGCTTGCGGCTCTGGCTCAGAAGACCCTCCATATCTGCTTGGCAGGAGCTTCTAATGGTTGGCTGCCTCCTCCCTGTCCCAGCTACTGGAAGATTTCAAAGGCAAGAGGGTGCAGCTTAGCTCAGAATCTGAGTCTTCCCGCGTGTCCAAGCAATACCTAATCCATTTCTGGATGCTACTACAATACTAATAGACAGAAACAGGTTTCCCTGCAGAGCCAAGTGAGTTTATTTCCGGTCCCAAAACCTTTGGCTCACTGACCTCAGCTCATATCCCCATGCCTTGGTTAAGCAGGTTGTACAAGAGACCATAGCACCGTTCTCTTACACACCTTCACTGCCCCTCTTTACTAAGGCAAGCCAAATGCTGAAGACTTCTTCAAGTTTCAGGCACAACTTTAGTGTTGATTGATCATGGTTTTAAAGGAATTAAGTTTTTCAATCTTTTTTTCATCTCCTGACATCCTTTAAACAGACACCAAATAATGTCTATACAGCTCAAAACCTCCAGAAAGACAGACAGGTGACATTATAAGAAAGTTAACACTTCGATTAACAAGCATGATCAACAGCACTGCTTTCTATCATTTTATTTTAATGCAAACAAAAAAAAAAATTGCCTAGGAAGGAATTTTAAATCAGACTTAATGTTCCCTTATCCAAAGAAGGAATTTTTAAAGGTCATATTGTATTCTTGGAACATTTTTCTTAAAAATCCCCCAGTTTTCACTTTAATAATTAGACATTTTGGTAGCATTTTCTTGTTTCTAAACTACACTTACTTCATTTAAAAACATTGCCAGAAAGGTACAATAAGTTCAAATACCTGTACTGAGCATGGATCCCAGTGCCTCTTATGCACTACATCAGAGGTAGCCCCTGATAAATAACAAAATACACTAGCGTTGCACAAGAAAGGGAATGGAGGAGGAGTACTGGTCACAAGTCATTTGACAACTTCTACTGCTGGCCAAGCACAGTTCTTGCAAACAGTGCAATATTGTTTTTATTTAGCAGCTGTCATTTCCAAAGACCAGCTGGTATCATATTTGTCTCACGCATTATTTCAACGTACTGCTACTTTGGGACAAAAGAGCCCTGTGCTATAGTGCCAGAAGTTGGAAATGCAAAAGTCTGGCTGCTATTTAGACTTCTTGTGAATGTTCCCTTTATTAAGCAGGCCTAGTATCTATCTGGGAACTAAAAAACATTTTTTGATCGTCTGATTTTACACATCTATATCTGAACGCATATATATCGTTTTCAATATTCACAAGCCAAACAGGAGTCCCAAGGATTGTCATAGGTAGCTCCTCTTTCTCTACAACTCTTAGCTCCTCTCTAAGAATTGCCTTGTATTTGACTTAAAACAGGTGAAGCTGCAGGGATGAGTCTGCCTCATAAAAGTACAATGAAGGGCAGAGAAACAAGGTGCCCAGGACGGCTAACACTTGCAGTTCACACCATTATTTCGTGGTTATGCGGAGCAGCCTAACAAGTAGGGCACTTTCTTCCCTGTCTCAGGCCACCCCTGGCACAGCTCTGCAAAGCGCACCAGAAAACTATCACAAACATCCTCTGGCACCTCCGTCCCCCAGGCTGCTTCTAGTCACCTCACCAGCCGGGGGAGGAAGAAACAGACGGCTAACACTTGCAGTTCACACCATTATTTCGTGGTTATGCGGAGCAGCCTAACAAGTAGGGCACTTTCTTCCCTGTCTCAGGCCACCCCTGGCACAGCTCTGCAAAGCGCACCAGAAAACTATCACAAACATCCTCTGGCACCTCCGTCCCCCAGGCTGCTTCTAGTCACCTCACCAGCCGGGGGAGGAAGAAACAAAGCAGGGAGGAAGAGCCCCGCTGTCCCCCGCGGCGCCCGCCCT
>NW_005842650.1:509718-513093 GCF_000455745.1 Alligator sinensis | reverse complement strand
GGGGTGGTCCCCGCCGGTGCTCGGGGTCCCCGCGCCAGCTCCGGCCAGCGGCGCACGCGCACTAGGGCGCAGGGCTGGGCCCGGAGCTGGGGCGCGCGTGCTCTTGTGTCCGGGGCGCCCGGCTGGCGGCAGCCCCAGCCCGGGCACTGCCCAGCCTTGCCGGGGTACGACAGCCATGGTGTCTGTAAGATCGTTCCAGCCCTCGTACAACGCGGGGTCAATAATAGTAAAAGTGTTTAAAACGTATGATGACTTTTGAGGCAGGTCATTGATGCAGCGAATGCAAAACCCAAGTCACTCGGAGAATCTTAATCCGGTTTTGGGCTGGCTGTCAGCACCTCCTAACGACTGCGCCTCTTGAAATAAAGAAATGCTTCCACTTCCACGGTTCTTGCTCGCAGACTGGGGACTTACAGTGATCAACATAAAGTACAGAAGAAGACTTATTTGCATGCGTTTTCAGTGTATGATAGGTTTTTTTTTCCAGAAAATACGGTAATTTTGAGTTCCAATACAATAATTTCATATTTAAAACCTGCCAATGCTGGCACCACCTCTCCGGGGCCCCAAAGATCATAAATACAGGGCATTTCTAATCCAGCAGGGTCTCCTCCCGTGCACAGGTGGGGAGGCACATGCCCCCAAGATTGGCTGACACCGCCGCTGGCTTCTGCGGGCAGTTGCTGATCACTGCTCACTGCCGCCAACTTCTGCGGGTGGTCTCATCTTGCCACTGCTGGCTTCTGTGGACATTCGACAATCGCCACTCATAACCCCTCTCTCCCAGCTGGCTTCTGCAGGTGGTCACTGCTCACCACCATGCCGCCAACACTGCCGCCCACAAATTGTGCGCCCCCCCCCCGGAGGTACCAGTCATTTATGCTGCAGTGTGTGGCACACGGGTGGGGGGGGGCGCGCGGCGGGGATTCTGCAGAAAAAACCTAACTGGGGTCAAGGTGTGCACCTGGATCCCCAACAGCAGTGGCAGCCGGAAGGGGCTGCTGAGAAAAGCACAAGGTGGGTTGGGCTCCGGGCTGTTGCGGGGGGGGTCTCTTATGGGGGGGCTTAGCCCCCCCAAGCTCTCCCATAATTCAAACCCTGGCAGTGTGGCCCTTTGCACTGAGCTGGCCCTGTGGGAGAGGCTGGGTGTGGTGTGGGGAAAGAGATCAGACCTGAGGCTGGTTGTTCCTCCTGAAGGAAACAGGTTCCATCAGGCTGTGCCTTATGGCAGGGATTTTCAACCTTTTTTAATAAGTGTACCCCTGGCGGCCTCCTTTTTAATACGTGTACCCCGGGGGGGAGAGGGGTGGCAAGCGCAGGGCAGCCGCTGCTCCTGGCACTGCTCCCCGGGAGGAATGAGCTAGTGGAGCTCGTGGAACAAGGGGCTGGGCCCCTCCCTGCACCTCCCCACTCTCCCCTCCCCGCCCTTCCCTTTCCACCTCAAACAGCTGGCACTCACGGCCCCCGGCTGTCTGTGCACAGCGCAGTGCGCACCTGCCGCCCGCCCAGACACGCAGAGCACATACAGCCCAAGAGGGGGCCACCCGGCCCCAGCACACACGGGGCAATGCTGGACGTGAAGTGGGGCAGGAGGTAGTGCATGGCAGCTTTCCCTGCCCTCGGTGTTCAGCTGGGTAGGTGGAGCCTGTGTGGCAGCATGAGGTGGTGGGTGGCAGCGCTCCATCCCCACTTGCCTGCATGTACCCCCTAGGGACTTCTCAATTACTCCCAGGGGTACATGTACCCCCAGCTGACAACCCTGCGTTAGGGACAGGCTGCATGCAGCTGTCTCCAGTCAGCATTCATGAAGTGAGCTTCAGCTCAGGAAAACTTGTGTGCACACGCTACTGGGGGCAAATCTACCCTGCCTTCTAGACTTGAGACTGTGTCTTTCTCCTTCCTTTTCCTAACTGTATGTTGGCTGCGCCTGCGAATTTCTCTCAGACCCTCCGCTAGGCAGTGCATAACTTGCTGTGCCCGGCTTCCTAGATTCAGAAACCTGAGGAAGAATGTCTTACATGGGGAAGCTTGTCTAACTTTATCCCAACTACACAGCTGGTCCAAGAAAAGATATCGCTCTAAGAAAACTTTGCCTCTCGCATCTGGACCATCATGGCTACAACATCACTTACGCTACCTTTCTCCATCCTGGCAGTGCTGGTCAGTACAGCCAGGATATGCTGGTTTGTACAGGTGGTTAAATCCACCTTGCCCACACCCCAGGCTTTGATAATCCCAGGGCTGGCATGGGACCAGACTCTAATGGAAGGAACATGGTTGGAACTGTACCTACGATGGATGGGATGGCATCCAGTGATCTCCGCATCCAGAGACATTTCCACACAGTTCTCATCAGATCAGTGAGAAAATCCTGATTCCTGAAAGAAGAAGAGTAGAAAAATAGAGATGTCTGGCGATTATTGCAGGGGGGAGGGTGTTAAAACCATATCTCCTTTTTACAAATCCATTTTCTTCCCCACTTTCCTTTTGCTCTTTTTTCACAGCATCTCTGAGACCTTGTGGACATTGAGGAGGAATGCCACGATCTAATTTATTCATCGGCAGCGAAAAGCAAAAGGTACCCTGTGAAGTGTCAGACATACCCAGCCCTTGGCAGGTTACAACAAATCCACATCCTTTCTATGCAGATTAAATGTCCATCCCTGTTTACTTGTCCGCAATCCCTCCATTTAGGACAGTCTCTACTCCAGCTCATTAACAGGTCTTGACAGTGGCAAAGCATGGCCCGCCCCCCTGACCAGCCCTGCTTGCCCTTCACGCAACAGGCAAGGAGGGCAGGCGGGAGCACGGGTGCTCCCCCTGTGAGTGCTGGCTGGGGAGTGGGGGTGCCGTCGGTGAGATTGGCCGCAGGGTGGCCCCTGCCTGGTCAGCGAGAGTGGCCGCTGACTGGTCACTGGGGGGGGCATGTGCCCCCACCCCCGACTTAGGTGGCACTAGATGCCCAGGGGTCTTGAGGTGACTTCAGAGCCCAGTCCTTGAGCCACAGACCTGTCTGCAGAAGTTGCAGGTCTTTCCGCAGGGGAGAACAGGCCGTAGGCCAGGACGTCTCTCTTTTTCCTTCCTCTGTTCTCTCCTGTGCTTCAAGGGCGAGCGGCTTCGCCTCAAAATGGGCAGCTGCCTGCTTAAGGCTGCCACGCCACTGGACTCAACGGGCAGCCAGCTCCTCCTGGCTCTTGGTGTGGGCCCCCTGTTCCCTGCAAACAGACCTCTCCCTGCGCTGTATTACCTTATTGGCGGGTCTTTTGAGGAGGGCTAAGTGCGGTGCTTGAAGCAGGACTTTCCCAGCCCCTGGGGCAACAGCCGACCATGCCCGAGGCCCCAGCCATGAGCACTTCAAGCGAATTTTACAACGTG
>NW_005842650.1:501377-509350 GCF_000455745.1 Alligator sinensis | reverse complement strand
GGGGCTGGGGCCGGACTCGGCCTGGCCGCCCGCGTGCTCCTCGCTGGGCCCGCGGGCGAGGCCAGGCGCCTCCCGCCCCGCAGCGCAGACTCGTGGGGCGGGAAGGGGCCTCCAGAGGCCGCTAGTGCAGCCAGCACCAGCCCTGTCCAAGTCGTCCCTGCAGCTGATCATCTGCCCGCGACATGAGACTAACGTCAGCCCCACGAGTCAAGCAGGTCCTGCTCCTGTAACGTCTAGTTAACATGCACGCAAGAGGTCGCAGTCGGAGGGCCCCCGCTACCATCCCTACCAGTCTGACCGTGGGGTAAAATTCCTTGCTGACCCCTAGTACGCCGGTCGGTCTGACCCTGAGCAGATAGTCCCTGCCCCTAAGGCTGGTCGAAAACAAAAACACACTTTACCTGAAGAAGCAGTGTTTGGTTCAACCCCACTTCACAGCATCTGTATAGATCGGGCGCTTTAGTGGGTGCACTTTTATCTACAGCTGATTCAACCAGCTGTTAGATAACAGTGCCAAAAAGGCCCATTAAGGTGCCTGATCTGTACAGAAGTTGGGGGAGCCAGGTCCAACTAACGTGTTGCCTTTTCTGCACATGCACTGGGCTCAATGCAGGGGCACACAGAGTTTAAAGTAAAGCACTGATTTTGTGGGGGAATTACTTCTATAAGCAGCTTAAGTGCATATACTCAAGAGGAGGCAGTAGGTGGGGTGCTGACCAGTGTGGAAGACAAGGATATAACAGGCTAAGCTTTGTCAAGGTTTTTGTAAGTCCTGAGGAAAGGAGTCTTTTAACAGTGAGAACAATGAAGTGGCTTTGCAGGTGCTTACGGGAAGCTCTTCCCAGGTGTAAGGGACAGCCAAAAGGAACAAAGGTGTGTGTCTAATGCAGCCTGAAGTCATGTGCTAGGTGGAGCCTGGAGTCGACCTCAGCATTGCATGAGAGCACAGGAAGGATGAGGATCAGTTGGAGGGCTTTGAAAATGCTGGCAAGCAGTGTACGTTGGATGTGACAGAGAAGGGGGAAACCAGAGAGAGAGACTAAGATTTTTAGTATAGATAAGAAAGCAGTCCTGTAGTAATAGGTGGAGTTGTGAATTGTCTGTGTAGAGACAGTAGTTGCATTTGTGTTTGTGGATGAGCTTTACCCAAAGATAAGTGAGCGAGGGAGAAAAATGAGCCCCAAAGAAAGAGCACTATGAAATGTAATTTCTCCCATGACTGCAAATTCAGCAGTCTGCGTTTTTTGTTTTAGTGCAGCCAAAGTGGGTAATAATAAGACAGTTGTGAGAAGAGATTCAATCCTCAGACTGGGTACATGCTTGTAGTTCGGGGTGGGCAAAATGCGGCCCCAGGGACTAGATGCGGACCGCCAGGCCATTCTGTCTGGCCCGCAGGGCCCCTAAAAAATTTAGAAAATTAATATTTATATGCTCCTGGCTGCCTATCATGCGGCCCTCAATGGCTTGCCAAAACTCAGTAAGCGGCCCTCCGCCCCTGCTATAGTTGCCCACCCCATTATAGTTCCTCTTATGGTACCATACAGAATCCAGGTGAAGTAGTCCATAGGAGGTTGGCTACATGGGTTCAGGAATCATCTTGCACTTGTGGGATCAAGCCCAAACCTCCTAACTGGATCCTATATTATCCCATTAGAGATGGCAAATGGATAGCTGCATTTACAAACCAATACAAAATGATGTTGAAAGGATGTCCATCCCATCCTCTTTTCAAACTCAGCACGTTCTGAGGAAGAGAGCTCATCATTTTTACCTTGCAAGTTTTCATCCCAATTTTTTCTGTCAATAGTCCTTTTTTTAGTTTCTGTTATCCAAGCTTACAACCTACACATGCTTAGTTATTGTTCCCCCTTCCTCTTTCACTAGGCTTTCAGTCCTTCTACCTCTTTTGTCATCACCACTATCTAGTCTTTCCCATTTCTAGTGCCAAGATATTATTAGTAATCTCTGATTTCAGCTGCTTCTACAGTCTCCTAATTTTTCTTTCCCCACTAACTAAGTCCATTCACAGGGCTGCTACAAAGGTCATCTTTGCAATGGCTTTAACTCTTTTCTGTTAACTTTGACTTTTTAAAATTAAATTAAAGTTTTCCTTATTCAGTTCTAACACACTGCCCCCATTGTATCCTTTCCCCTTTCTGACTACCTTCACTACACCCAAGTTTCTGTGATCGTTTTTTTTATTCCTTTCTCACTCCTGACCTATTAGTGCTTGGATCAGCATTCCATTTGATATTTACCAGGTGTCCCCTACTTCTCTTCAGGAAATTGATCAATTATTCTCTAACTACCCTAGACACAGACTGTTTTCTCTGTGCGTGCTTTTATCCTGTCTTGTGACAGGTGGTACTATTTATTCCTTTGTAAGATTGCTTAAGACGAAGACTTTTAACAAGTTATTTATCATGTAGATAGAATTGTTGAAGGAAAGTTTCACTCCATAGGAAATTAAATAATGGAGAAAAACATAAATATTAATCCATAATTTATCAAAATTATTAAAAATTGAACATACTCTTCTGTTTACCAGTGTGGCAGTAACTCCTGCATGTGGTAGTACGATAACTGCATGTTTGGAAACAGTAATAATGTGTCACAAACTAGCAGTATAGGGCAAAACATAATCTTAAGAATTTTTGGTTTGGTATATGAATGTAACTGCTATAGCCACACATTCAAAAAAGGAAATAGACTGGTAGATCAAATTGCAGCAGTTATAATAGTATTGCATTCCTGTCCATAGCTGGGAAAAGCCTGGCTGCATTCTCCTTAACAGACTTGCTTTCCTGGCTGAGGAGATTCTACCTGAGTATCAGCATGGTTTCAGACTGCTCAGGGATACAATAGATGTGATCTTTTTTGCTAGACAGCTGTAGGAAGAGTGCCATGAGCAACACCAAGATCTTACGTGGCCTTTGTTGGTTGAATTAAAGGCCTTAGTCAGGTCAACAGAGAAGCTGCCAAAATTTGTTACCATTATCAGATTTTTTAAGATGGCTGTTGTCATGTCATCATGAAGCAGTGGCTTGGAAATGGACTCCTTCTCTATTAGAACTGGACTCAAGCAAGGATGTGAGGTTGCACTAATGTTCTTTTTTCCATCTGTATCGCAGCTGTGGTGCATCACATTGCTGATAGACTTCTATCTGGAATCAACATCCAATATTGCATGTACTGTTAACATCAAACAGTTACGGTCCAAATTCAAGATAACCCAATGTCTCCATTACTGATCTTGAATGTGCTGATGATTGTGTTATATATGCTCAGTCAATTGAAGAGCTCCAGGTCACTCTTGATTGCTTCTGTGAAATGTGTGAAATACTTGGGCTCACTCTCACAAAACTCAAGATACTTTACCAACACGTCCCAAGCCAAGTGCTGTTCCATGTATTACAATTAAAGGGTGAATGTTGAGCATTTTCCCTAGCTGGGTAGCCACTTTTCTCAAAAAGTAAACATAGATAATGGTTTTAAAAATGAACATAGATCACAGCCCCTAGTTCTGGTACTCCAGATTTACAGAGAGACTGGAGAACATTGAGTATTTCCCGTACCTCAGAAGCCATCTCTAGCAGAAGGCTGACATCAATGAAGAAATCCAACATCAGCTTAAAAATGCAAGTGCAGTCTTCAAATTCCTGAGGAAACAAGCATTTGAAGATTGCACCATCAGATTTGAAACCACGCTTATAGTTTATTGAACAGTTGTGATCTCCACCTTACTGTACAGAGCTGAGACATGGACAGTGTACAAGAGATGCCTCAAGTTGTGGGAGAATACTATCTACGCTGCCTGTGGAAGATCCTTGAAATCCAGTGGGAAGACAGATGCACCAACATTATCATCCTCTCAGAAGCAAATACACCATGAGCATTGAGGTGATGATCATCCAAAATCAACTTGGCTGGACCGGTTACATCATCCAGATGTCTGACTCTAGACTCCCAAAGCTAGTTTTATTTTCCCACTTCAGTCAAGGCGTACACTCAAGAGGCGGGCAGAGAAAGCTCTTCAAGCATCCTCAAAGCCAACTTGGAAAAAATGTAACATTAACATCAACTCACAGATGATTATCACCTAGGACCACTCTAGATGGTGGAAGAGTCTGCTGCAAGGATTTCACTACTTTGAAACCTGACAATGACAACAGGAGACAGAAAAGCAGGAGCAGCAGAAACAGCGTGTCATGGACTGAATCAAGAATCCAGAGCCACCCACCCTGCACAGAAACACGTACCTGAGTTGGAACAGTCTGTCGATCCCTGAATGGTCTCATTAGCCATCTAAAGCAATCATGGAAGACAATCATCCTCGAATGCAAGGGATTGCTGATGATTCAACACCAGATAAAATCTGCTGGTGCTGCCTTTGGATGTTTCTGATATCTTATCATTAATATCTTGGGTCTTTAAGGGACCCAAACCAAACTTTTCATCTACCAACTGTTGTCATCACTACCTTGTTGTATGGGTGCGAAACTTGGACAATATATCTGTCTTTGGAATATCCTCCATATCAATAGGAGGAACAGAAGAATTAATGTCATTGCTCTGGCTTAAGCAAACGCCACCAGCATTGAAGCCATGTTTATATGGCATTAGCTCTGTTGGGCAGGACTTGTCCCAAGGATGCCTGACAACTGACTCCTGAAATAGGTCCTATACTCCCAATTCACCAGTAGTCACTACTCTAGGGGTGGGCAAAAAAAGAGATTCAAGGGCACTTTGAAGGCTAATCTGAAGTACTGCAATATTAACATCAATACCTGGGAGACTCAAGTACCAAATTGTCCCCAAAGGCACAGTGATTTATGATAAGGGATTAACCATGTTGAGCAAATTCATCTCACTTTGGAGGTAGATAGATGAGAGAGACAAATAAAAAGAGCTGTGACCTGACATCACTAGATCTACTCCTTCCTCCTAGAGCTATTTGACATGTCTGTAGTGGAACATGGATTTCGGCTCAGCCTCCTCAATCATCTTTGGACTCCCCTGTGACTTGCATATTTCCCTTGTATTGAGGGTTGTATCAGATATAGTAATAAGGAGGCGATAACATCCATAAAGGGTTACAGGAAAAAATGTAACCCTGATCACTTGCAGGTCTGCATGGGGGAATGGAAGGGGCTACAGTTGTGGGCTGGGGCTGCGTGGGGCTCTTCCTGGTGTGTGGGGAGTTGGGGGTTGAGCTGGGGCTGCACTCAGGGCAGGTGATAGCGACACTAGGAAGGGGGGCTACAGGTGGGATACGATGAAATTTGGGGTGGCTGCAGCCCCCCCTCCCAGTGCCATCACCGTCCGCCCCAAACACAGCCCAGCCCCTGCCGGGAAGAACCCAGCACAGCCCTGGCCCCAACCCACAGATGCAGCCCACCCCGCCTGCACCCTGTGCAGCTCTAGGTACACATGCCCCCCCCACCCCCCCTGTGCCCTCCCGGGGTGCACGCAGCAGTAGGAGCCGCACCCCCCATATGAGCCATGGCTTGGTCCTGTGCTCTGTGCTGGCGGGGCAGCACCTGCCCCAGCCTCACTCCCTCCCTCACCACAGGGGCCTTGATCTGCCCCCCATGCCCCTTCCCTTCCCCCTCTTCCACTACAACAGACTTACTGCACACAGCTATGTCAGAAATTGGATCAGTATCAGCTGATGTGCCTCCTTAAAAATTGGCTATCGGTATCAGCCCCCAAAATCTCTGTTAATGCACCCCTAGTTTTAACTTGCATACAGGCCTAGGTTCCTGTTGAGGAAAGCACTTGAATTTGTCCATTTTTACCTGACTTTGGGATTTCCAGTGGAGTTGGTTCTACACATGCTGATGTGGTTTGTTCACTATCTCCCTGTGCCCCCAAAGTGTAGAGCAGTGGTCACCAACCTGGGGATCCCAACCGGCAGGTTGATCCTGAGCTGGAGTGACAGCTGGGCACGCATGCACACACCACCCCTAGCCTCAACAGGTTGATCTGTGGCAAAGGGAAGGGGTGGGGGCCAGATCGAGGCCCCCACATTGAGCGACTGACTATGTGACCCAGCCAGGAGCAAGGGAAAGTAAGGGTGGTGGGAGGATTGGAGCCTGGGGGATTCCCTCCCCATCTCTGCGGGGGCGGAGGCAGCATAGGCGGCTGCTGCTGCACCTCAAGTCATGCTGCAGCTAGCTACGTGCAGGCACAGCTCAGCTCAGCAGCGGGGACTCGTGGGGATGAGTCCAGCTGGATCTGGGAAGATCTGGTGGTCCAGGGCTGGGGGTGGGGTGTGCCCCCCCCTGTGCTAGGGGGTGGCAGGGGAAGGGTGTGGTAGATCCTGGGGTGCCCTTTACTTCCAAAAAGTGATCTTCACCATAAAAAGGTTGGAGACCACTCGTGTAGAAGGTCTTACATAAGAGCCATTTAGTCTCTGTTAGTGGAGGAGAAAGTAGTCACAGCATAGGGCTGTTACCTTTAGAAGTATTTGAATAAATGAGAAAACATTATATCATGTAGGCAACTGTCTGTCCTTCTGGATCATGGTATATGCGTGAGAGGTCACCAGGCCCTTTGATGCATATGTGTAGGCAGGGGAGTGGAAGGTGCTCAGACTTTCCATCCTCTGCGTAGGCTGTTGAGACAGAATCCAAAGGCCAGACAGTCTGGATGTTCAGAGCCTTGATAGCTGTAGTTATATGTGAACCTGGGTCAGGATTCTACCACTGAGCCACAACAGTGGGTTATTATATCATGAGTGTTCAAATAAAAGTCTGTCGTACAAAAATCAAAAGGTATTTTGGTATCCTTTTTCTTTTAATTTCGTGTGTGTCTGTGTGTGTGTGTACTTCATTTATTTATTTTTAAGTTTTACTTTATCTTTTAATTTGAGCTCCAGTAGAGTTGACTATCTTATGTGCTTTAGCTATGTCTGAAGCTTGTATTAAACTTTTAAAATTTTTTCTCTGAAAAGATTGTTTGTTCATTTGCTTATTAGAGAATCTCCTTGTTGTGCTGTCTGTCATAAATAAGTATTCCATAACATAAAAGAGGTTTTGCTAAAGTATCTTTGTGTTACTATAGAGTAATATTGTCAGTGATACGGTGTGGGTTTACACATTCATTAATGCTCTTTAGGTAATGTGCATTAAATCTAGTACCTTCATTGTGAGGGACTAGAAAATGTGCATTAGCCTATTTTAATGCATATTAGCTAAAGAGCACATTTTTTGTGATGCTTTAATGCACATGAAAGCACACATGTAGACATGCCCACAGAATAGTTTGTGCAAATGACAGGACTTTTAAAGCTTTGCAGTTTGCATACAGATTTGCAGGAAATTATTAGAGGACTTAAATGTACTACTTTGGTCAAGATTTTAGTCTGTATTACTTCATTTAGTACTAACTGATTAATATAAATCTTTCTTCTGTGGTGTTTATAATAAAATTTGGGAAATAGTCTGATTTCTTTGGGATTGTAATCACTGCCTCCATTCTAGGTCTGCCATACTTTAAAAATATCTTTAAAATATATCATTGCTGACTGGAAAGCTACTTTAAAAGGTAACATACAGGTTTATTCTTTCCTTTTCCAATTAGATGAAGAGCTTCCTGATTATATCATGGTCATGGTTGCCAATAAGAAGAGTCAGGAACAGATGACAGAGGATCTTTCCCTTTTCCTAGGAAACAACACTGTCAGGTTTACTGTATGGTATGTTTATCATTTACTTCTCCATGAGCATTACTTAATACAGTTGTTTTGTGAGTGCTTTCTGTAAATGAGGTTTGAGCTTATGAGAAATTGTGCATCTTATCACTGTGCAAATAACACTGATCAAGAAATGGGTTTTTTATATGTAAAGTGAGGCAGTATTGGGAAAATGGTAATCAAAAATTATTATTCTTAGCTTAATAATTAATTAATTATTATACTAACAAATATATACAAAAATAAGTGATTAAGAAGCTAGTATTCCCTCTGTATT
>NW_005842650.1:492472-501346 GCF_000455745.1 Alligator sinensis | reverse complement strand
TGCTGAACCTTTTTATAAGGCTGTTGAAATGTTACGGTAAATGAGGGGGCAGTATTCATAAAGGTTAACAAAATGAATTTCAAACATTTGAATCCTATCAAGGGAATTACTTTGAGAAAGTTATTACTGCAGAATTCCAAATGAACTTGAGAACATCATACAGTGCACTCACATCTGGTTAAAGTAGATTTATTTTGTAAATGTCTCTTTCATGCATTGTCACAGGCTTAGATGATGATATTATACACCTGCTGTAGATACATAGGAATTGGTGTGTCTGGTCCATCTGGTCCTGTGTCCTCTCTTTGACAGTAACTAGTACTATATGCCTCAGAGAGAGGAACATGCCCAACACCCTGAAAAAACCCAAATACTTATGAACAATTAGGAACCAGCCTAGTTATATGGGAAATTTCTTCTAAGCCATCCACTCAGGAGCTTAGTTTGTATCCTAAAACATCACTGGTTATACCCTAGGGTTACCATATTTCCAGGTCCAAAAAAGAGGACACCTGTCATGTGGGAGGAGGGCAGGGGGGAATATGATTGGGGGGGGCAGTGACATGCTGGTGCCCTGCCCCTACCCATTCTGTTGCTCCTCACTGCCAAGCCATAGCCCCCCCAGCCTTGCTGCTACCCCTCACTTCTGACCCACTGACCTGGGCCCCGCCAGTGCCCCTCACTCCCAAACCACAGTACCTAGGCCACGATGGTGCCTTTCACTCCCAAGCCACAGCCCCCCACTGTCCCTGGTGGTGCCTCTCACTCCCAACCCACAGCCCCCTGGTGCGGTGCCAGTGCCCTGTGCTCCCAACTCACAGCCTCCCCCCCCGCCCTGTCGGAGGAGCTCCAGCTGTTCCCGTCCTGATCAGGTCAGAGCGCAGTGGCTCTGATTCATGCAGGAGGCAGTGGAATGTGTCTGGCCCCAGTATGAGCTGGAGGGAAGAGATGGGGAGGCTTGTGGCACCTCCTGCCCAGGGATGGGGCTGCCGCGCTGCGCGAGGCAGCCAGGCTGTGGTCCCCCTCCACCTTCCCCCCACGCATCGTCTCCTAGCCGTTCCTCCCTGTGAGCACAGGCACCGCCTCCTGTTCTACCAGCTCAGCCACAAAGTTCCCCACTGCCCTCAGAGGGCCCCCCGACCCCTTTCCCTCGCTGGAAGAGTAGGCACCCCTCCCCCCTATCGCAGCCTCAGCCCCTGCCCCTCCACCCCAACCAAATGTCTGGGATTTTGCTCTGCTCTGCTGGTGGGAGCAAGGAGAGGGCAATCAGGAGCACCACATGGGTCTGCGTGCGCCTCTGCAGGTGCAGTCAGGCACATCTGTGCTCCCTGCTGCCTCCGATTGCTCTCCTCCTGCTCCCACCAGCAGAGCAATGCAAAGTCCTAGAGACTTGGTCAGAGTTATAAACCCGCCCAGACAGAGATCGGAGGGCTCAAAAAGAAGACATATCTGGAAAAACCTGGACATATGGTAACCCTGTATAATTTTCACCTATTTAAAACAACTCTCTGGTGGTTTATGGAGTTAACCTTTTCTTATGTTCAGGTCTGTAGTATTTTAAAGAGATATTGTGTCGTTCTGGAGATTTCCTCACTTTCTGAAAGTTTTTTTCGTCATATCAATTTGGTTTCTGTTTTTTTTTCCACCTAGTTGCAAGTGATATTTTTAATTGAAATAGATTCATCATTACATTTCTCCATTTTTCTCACTTTGCTTGTTTCACTTCACAGCAATTTGTATATGATCACTTTAAATGTTCCCTGTATAATTAGTCAAGTTTCTTTTTCTTTATTTGAGTCTTTCATATAGCAAAAGGGCAGGAAAGTAATTTTAAAGGATGGGGGAATGTAACAGGAGCACCTCTTTGGGATCTGTCTACTGGTGGCCCTGCCCACCTGTTCTGGGCTAACCGCCCAACTTCTCGCCTGCCATGCCTCGTTGTTAATTAATTAATAGATGGTAATTAAGCGGGAGGCTGCCCACTTTCTTCCCTGATACCAGGGAGTGCTATCTGCGGCTCCTTTTCCTCCCCTGCACCGCAGCCCAAGCCTCGCTGGTGGTACTGATGTTATTTGGTCTGGGCCTTGTTATAATTTGGCCACCTTGTCCTCACTGGGTTCTCCGCAACCTTGTCTCACTCTGCACCCTCCGTGGCCCTGCCTGGCTCCACGCCCTCTCTAGCGCTCGGGCTCTCCGCGGCCCTGTCTGGCTCCGCGCCCTCTCCGGCGCTCGGGCTCTCCACGGCCCTGTCTGGCTCCGCGCCCTCCCTGGCGCTCGGGCTCTCCACGGCCCTGTAAAGTGCTGCACCCTCATTGGCTCCGGAGTTGGTACACCCCAAAATGCTGTGCCCTCTCTGGCGCCAGGGTTCCCCCGCTACCATGGGCCCCTATGAGGCCTCCTCCATCCCCCAATAGCCTCACCCAAGCCACTGGTTTTAAACAGCAAGCAAAACACAAGCCCCTGGACTATAACATAAATTCAAACCGCCACAAGCCCCTGGACTATAACATAAATTCAACCCGCGCGGCTAAAACATTATTCAAGCCACCCCAGGGGTGCTCCATCCCTCACCAATGTCAGAGGCTGTGCCTCCCCTTTGCTTGCTCTGGAAGAGCTCCTTCCCCCTTGGCTGCTGGCAGGGAACTGCCATCCTGGCCTCAGGCCTAGGATTTATATGGGAGCCAGGCCCCGCCCCTTCCGGTCAGCTGACCGCTGTCAGGAGTGGGCGCTAGCCCACTCTGGTTGCCCTGGTAACCAACAGCTGGGGCTCCCTACTCACTGCTAGGGCTCTTTTCCTAGCAGTTTCCACTCTGTATAGGAGCTGGGCACCCAAGTGCCCTGCGATACACCTCCCCCTTAAACTCTCACTCACCCGAGTAGGTCCTCACATTTTCGGGTGTCACATCCATCCTGGGCTTCTCTCAGCCTTTCTTTGGTCACCCGGCAATTCAGGAACAGGAGGTGGAGGTTTTCGGACGCCTCCTACTCGCTTTTTCCCCAAGGTCACGCCATGTGGGATTTTCTGGGAGTTACCCGCCACAGGTAATCCCCCCCCCCACATTAGCCAGCCTTGGTAGGATGCCACTTAGGCCTGTCTTTTCTTTACAGCCTTTAAACAATTGTGATGATGGCCCCAGGCATGGTGTATTCTTCCAACCAAAAACGGCAGGCGCAGTACCGCAGTCATTAGGAGTCCACCTCTCTGCCACTTCTCTGTCCTTCTCCGCTCGCCATTTGTCAGGTCTTGACCTTCCTCTTCTTGTCATCTGACTAGCTGGCAGGGCTTGAGCCTTAACCCCTACTTGACCGGTCGGCCATGACTGAAAGGTTCTGGACTTAGAGGGTCCACCCTGCCTCATAATAACAGGGTTAGGGTTCCCTGTTACAGGGAACAAAATAGTAAAGGGGCTAAAATTGTCAGGAGAAGCTGATGGGCAGTTGTTTACCTCAAACTCTACTTATCAAGTGGATTTTCATGTTGCATTTTTGTTTCCTGGGCATATTTTTCAATTGTGGTAAAATGTTATATCTCACTTTTTCAAGACACCATCAGAAGTGTAAGAAAAGAGTATGCAATGCAATACTTAAAAAAAATAGAAAGACTTGTACTCACTCATTTATTATTTATCTTCCTGTACCTAAACACTGTTTTAGCTTGTCAGCTAAGTAGAGAATGATACATTGGGGTCTTTCTGTCTTTCTTTCTTAATGACTGTGTGAATACTTTCAAAAACAATATAGATACTTTCAATTTCAGTACTAGAATTTTTCTCTAACATTTTTTAGACACACTTTGTCCTAGAATGTGTTATAAAATACTTACTTGAATAAAAGACAAGGTTTTCCCCTCCAATCAGCAGGTGGGGGCCGGGAAGGAAGCTCCTTGTCTTACATTCCTGTACATGGAAACCTCATTAAATACATTGTCTATCATTATACTGCTGCTAAAAGCAGCATGTGCTCAGCAATGGAAACTAGCTGTGAAGTAGATTAAATGTAGCCAACACTGCATGACTATAAAACACATGACCTATATGGGACAAGCATACTGATGGGAACCTACCACAGTAATAAGTTAGTGCAGCCCGTCTGGGTAAGATGCATGGTATTAACCTTTGCATGCATTTCCCCTCAACACCAACTCTTTTTAAGTCATGGTGATCCACTACATTGAATACATTTCATTTCCTCTTCACCTCCACAACTGAGCTGCGCCTTTCTTTTCCAGTTCCAGTGATTCCTGTTTCTTCACCAGCCTTAAATGTCTGACAGACGTCATTAAACAGGGCCCCGAACAGTTCACTTAGAATCCCTGTTTTGCCCCCTCCCTCAGCCTGTTGCGCGTGATTAGTGTGGCCCTGCCCTCCATGAAGTAGAATCAGACCAGGTTGCCCTATACCTCATTTGCATATAAATGTTTGAAGGATCTCAGAACTTGTGATAACAACACCTGGTTCCTGTCATTAGGGGGGATAATAAGCACTTGAATCCTTTGTAGGGGGTATCTGAAGTACACACACAAACTGAGCAATACTGAGCTGAGGGGTCACCATGGCTTGAAACGTTGTTTGTTTACTGTGGTGGGGCCCAACCCAGTGAACCATATAGTAAATTGAGTCTTTTGTTTTTGGGCTAATATCATGCATACTTTGTATTATGTAAAAATAGGTGCTGAAGTGCTACTTAAAATGGGTTTATGGAGTACCTGTGCTACAACTTGCAGCAGTTTCAAAAAAACGTAAAATATGTGAATTCTGGATGAACTATCAATACGACATGCACATTACTACAGCTATATTTATTTATTTAAAAGTCTTTTTTTTTCAAATTTGCTTCTCATTTCTATATGCTTAGAGAGAGGAGGGTTGGATAGTAAGGAGGCGGGGAAGGAGCTGCAGGAGAAAGAAATTGAGAGGGGTAGAGGGCAAAGGGGCTACCTGATCCACCAGATTTATTTTCCCTGCTGTAGCAGTGGAAAGGGGACAAATTCAAGACAAATGTCTAAGCATTACATTCTATATTTATAAATTTTCCTTTTATAGAATCTAATTATTAGGGGGTGATTTTATATTCAGAGTTGTCTTGTATTCGAGTAAATGCAGTGGTATGAGAGAAGGTAGTATGTAATGTAAGAGAGAGTAGTGTTGTTCATTTAGTCTTAAAAGCATTTTTTCATAATGAAGTAGGGGCGATAGAGAATTTGAGGTGTAAAACAAAAATAAGAAATGATTCTTTATTGTTAAATAGTATTGTCAAGATTGATTATTTTTTTAGATTGCTGATTTTAACAATATCCTTTTAAGCTATAAAGAGAAATAGGACTCCTGATCTATAAGAGAAATATAAACTCACTTTATAGCAAATGTTTTAGCAAATATAAATATTTAAGAGTATAGTAGTTAAAAACAGAAAAGATTAAGATTACGTGAAGCATAAATTTATGCTACCATTTAAAAAAATTAAATGGTAAAAGAAAAATCAAAAGAGATTAGTATTTTAAAATTCGGCTTTTATGGTCAGATCTGCATTTCCTAGATTTGCTTCTCTAACAGACAGTTCCAATTCTTATATAAAAAGTTTGAAGTTTGAGTTCCAAAAGTAGACACACATTTTTGGTTTTGTCTGCTCAGTCAGTTTTAAATTTTACACAGGGTTGATTTATGCCTTTTAAAGTAGTGTTTATTTAGTGTCTCCATACATTCTTCATGGTAAGACATTGAATTTGATCTGGCTGAAATGCATTCATTTTTTTTAACATATCTCTTAAAAGCATTGTCTATAAATCCAACATCTGTTAGAAATATGGAGACTGACTAGATTAGATGTAGTACAGAGCATTTTCAAAAAGGTTGGCTGTAGAGTCATTTTTAGCTGCAGTTCATAACTGGAAGGTTATTTATATCCAAATGTTGACTGGTTTTCTTTTGCAGTTGAACATAGAGATGGAGTGGGATGATAGATGAAAAGTGGGATATCCCACAAATTAGATGCACAGAGTGGAATATAAATCTAATTAGTAATAATTTTAACAATAACATACATAAAAAATCCATAGAATATGGATGACTTCTGAAAAATTATTGCTTTGAAACAATTTGAATAACTCATCTTTTCTTTCTCCTTTTTCCCCTCCTCTCAGGCTCCATGGTGTGTTGGATAAACTTAGATCTGTAACTACTGGTAAGTAAAGTTTGTCCGGAAGAGCAATAACTTAGCTTTGGAAATAGGCATCCATGCAGTTTTGTATGCATTCCATATATGCCTGGCAGGTATTTTTAAAGTTATTAACTGGCTATCCTTAGTTTGTATGATTTTATATAGTTTATGTAAACTTAAGGGTCTTGGCCATTGAGAAAAATGTTGTGTGTTGCTTTGGCATTTAAGAAAATGTGGTTTTGCAAATGGATCTTGCTGCTTTTTTACATTGGAATCAAGTTGCTGCTGATGGTTAGTTCCTCGCTCACTTGTAGTTTTGAGGTTGCACTTGCTGCTTACATTTTACTTCTTAAATTTTATGTAAAGGTCAAATGTACCTTTCTCCACAGAACCAACTAGCCTAAAATCCTCAGAATCTAGCATCTTTGAGAGCAGCTTGCCTCCCAGCAAAAACAGTTCAGGTGGGAATGATGAGAGAAGACGTGAGGAAATCTTACAGCCTCTTACAGTCTCCAACTCTCGGTCTGAAAGAAATGACTTACGAGTTTCAACCAGTTCACAAGAGCAAAGAGCCAATGCTGTACGGTACGTCTGCTAATTGGCATGTACACAGACTACGTGAAATATGTTACTCTTGTTATTCCCTACTGCTCTTCGAAACAATTAGATGGTGAGATCAGAACTAAGATATGAAACCTAGTTCAGCTTCAAGAAAAAAACAAGTTTGCATAAATGTAATGTTATACCAGGAAAGTTATCATTATGCTGTTTCATGAAATAAATGTGCATAGTTTATCTACCAAAAGATAGAGGTCAAATATGTCAGAATTCTTAAGGAGTCAATCTTGTATTTTTTTTCTTATCCTTACCTGCCAAAAGGGCTTTTCTGATCTTTTTTTATAAATGTTTGTTTGGGAATTAGTTAAGTATTTGCAACCTCCTCTTTCACCAGGCAGTCTTGTGAAGATGGATCTGCATCCCGCTTAATGTCAACAGTCAAGCCCCTGAGGGAGTTGTCACCTTCTGAAGCTGTGATTGACATTAAACCCGAACCAGATGATCTCATTGATGAAGACCTAAATTTTGTTCAGGAAAATCCATCATTGCGGAAGAAACCTATTGTAACTGTAACTTACGGCTCTTCGCGTCCTGCTGCTGAAATCTACAGACCACCAGCTAGCAGAAGTGCAGATGCTGGCATGCACTTAAACAGATTGCTGCAGCAAGGTGGCCAACAGGGAGGCAGGCAGTTAGACATGCAAAGCTGCAGGTCTTTGGAGGCAATCCAGCTATGCAATCCAGAAGCATTTGTCAGCTTAGCAGAGAATTACAGGCCTGCCTCCAAACTGAGTGCTGATAAAATAAGCAATGAGGTTAGTGTACAGATGTAAATTATGTTTGTGCTTGACCCACATGAAACAAAGACATATAGGCCATGTGCACACATGGTGTGGATGTTTGGTTCCTCAGAGACAACTAGCAGCAGCTCACCTTGCACTGCTGCTGCTTGTCCCCAGGGAACACCTGCGTCACGCATGCTCTTGCAGGCAGCATGTTACTCTGGGGGCGGTAGGCAAGGCTGTGGCCAGCACTGGGCTGGCCCCAGCAGCCTTACCTGAGGGCCTCCTGGGGCTGCAGCAGCAGTGGTTCTGCTGCGTGGAGCCTGGCTGGCAGCCACAGTGTGGCTCTGGGTGCCCAGCTCCACTTTTGAGCAACGCACTCTGCCTGTGTGTGCACTGCTCTGCTTTTATTCTCTGCGGGATTTTTTGACTCCTGGAACAGTATAGAAAACAACTGAACATGCGGTATATGGTGTCGCACATGTTTTTGCAGTGCCACATACTACATAGCTGCACTTGTCTGGACGCAGCCATAATGAGCATCTACAGCTAAATCCTTCCCTCATAGAGGTCAATGGGAGTTTGACATTTATTTCATTTGGAGCAAGTTTTTACCCATTGTGTTTCCCATCCCAAACTGATTGTATAATTTTTAAAAAATTGTCTCAAAAGTTGCTGACTAATTTAATAGAGCAGCTCTAGTTGGATGCTTTACTAATTTGGAGTATTGAAACACTGTATTTACTTGCATAGCACATGCACCTTTTCCCCCAAAACTAACCTCCCGAAATTGGGATGCATGTCTTAATCAGAGAAGCTGATTTCTATGTCAGAATGGAAGCATGGGGGCAGTGGGATGGCTGTTCCACTTCTCTCTGCTGATTGACAAATTGAGGGAGGAGCAGAGTCCACTCTTCAGCGTAACAACTACAACCACTGCCAAATTGGTTTCAGCTTTTGGCTGTTCAGTCAAAGGCTGCTGCCATTCAGCAGTGGCTATGAATGGCTGTGTAGATTTTGGCTAAGCAGCCAGGGGAAGGGTGAGCGACCTGAAGAGTATACTCTGCCACTCCCCCACGTGGTCAGAATTCATCCATGATTCTGGAAAAGTCTTTTGGTATGTGGTATGCTAGTGAATGCAGTAGAAAAAGATGCAGGGGTTTGGGTTGTAGCCGTGTTGGTCTAAGGACATAGGCAGACAAGGTTCCTTGGGTGAATTTGATATCTTTTATTAGACCAACCCAAATGGTTGGAGAATAGTTATTAAGCAAGCTTTCGGGTTCAAAAACCCTTCGTCAGGCTCAGGAAGCTTCAGGAGTTGGTGTGTGCTCTTCCTGGATGGAATGAAAAGTAAAGAAGCCAGGGGCTGGGCTGGGCT
>NW_005842650.1:467306-492441 GCF_000455745.1 Alligator sinensis | reverse complement strand
GTCTCTGGGAAGTGTTGTGTAAATTTCCCTTGAGGATCAGGACTGAGAGATTGGAGAGAGAGTGGCCCTCCTGTGAGAAATGTGCCCCCACCGGTAATTGAGTGTTTCTGTCTTTGATGGATTTCCGATGTGCATTCATTCTGGTGCGCAGTTGTTGTTTGGTCTCTCCTACATATCTTCCATCAGGGCATTTGGTGCACTGGATGAGGTATATTACATTTCTGGAGGTGCAGCTGTAAGATCCTGGGATGCTGATGGATCTGTTGTGGGGTGTAGTAATTGTGGGGGTGGTGGAGATGTGTTGGCAGGTTTTACATTTCTTGTCATGGCACGGTCTGGATCCTTTTGGTGTGTTCTGGGCTTGAGGAAGTTTGCTTCTGGTGATGAGGTTGGCGAGGTTTGGTGCTTGTTTGAAGACTAGGATGGGTGGCTCTGGGAAGATCTTTTTAAGAATAGGGTCTCTTCCTAATATGGGTTGCAATTTTTTGAGGATTTTCCGTACAGGTTCAAGGGATGGGTGATACGTCATGAAAAAGATGGTAATTTTGATCCTTAGGCCATTGGAGTAGTTGTGGTTTTGCGTGAGTTCTTTGCAGATCTGTCAAAGACTGACACTAAAGAGTGAAAGAGCAAATATATCCATCTACTTGTTTATGTACATATATCTGTATTTTTAATGTGCCAAGCACCTCAGTATCCAAGTTGCTTGAATTTTGGTCTTAAAAGCATTATTTTTTACATTTCAAATAATGAGCCATAGTTGCAGACCAGGATCCTGTTATGCTAAACATTGTACAGACACAGATTAAAAGATGGTTCCTGTTCTACTCTCTTATGGAAGCCAAAATCCTTTTGACAGCTAGCTGATCATTTTAGGAGTATCCAGGTACGTTTTTATGACATCTGTGTGTATGGAAGAAAAAGGAATAGCTGACTTGCAAGTTATTAGGGCTCCTAGCTTCTTAATGAAGTTTAATGTTTATTTACTTCATATTCTAAATGGAATGATCTTAGCTATTGTTCATAATAATTCTTGGCACTGCCTAGCACCTTTTATTCAGAGAGCTCAAAATGTTTTACAAGTATAGGTAAGCATCATAGGTAAGCATCTCCATTCCCCATGGGAAATTGTGGCATGAGAAGTAAGTGACACCCAGTGGCTAACCTGTTACTCTTCCAACAAGTGTTAGGAAAGCTCTTTTAAACTAACTGTCTTGTGTTTTTAATTAATATAACTACATGCATGTGTGCGTCATTTCAGCAAAATGTGTGTATACACATATATATGCATGTACATCTATATACATGTGTGTATGCATATACCCACATATGAATATGTAGTTAATCTGTGTATACATATATATTAAACAGAATGCTTTAGGGGGGACCTTTGGAACTGTGCACTTTCTCCGCCTTGCTTTTTGACAAGCTCTTGTGGCAATTGTAGATGTGTTTTTACTATATATGCTATATGGATAGATGTTAACATTTAATATGTAACTTTGGCTCTGGTGCAGTCCCTGTATTTATCCAAAGGTAGTATTACTGCATGGAGAACAGTAAAATACAAGGAGTATGAATGATCCCCTTCCCAGCCAGGTTTCATCTTACGTTAACTCAAAAGGAGTTGACTTGCCTACAAGACCTTATTCTTTCTATTACTGTTAGTTGGACTGTCTCTAAATAACTCTCTTTTTTTGCTCTCTGCTATTTAACGTTTAATCAGGGAAAATTGCCAGTAATTAAAATAGCTGGTTTTTCACATCCTCTGAACCTCAGGGGTTCTCAATGTTTTCTGTACACAGTAAAAAAAATCTCAGTGTCCTAGGTATTGTTTAACGGAAAGTTCACCATCTTTTCCTTTTCAGCAGAGAAATAATTTTTTTCCTTGTTTGTATATCAATGCAAATCTGATCAGTGTATTGTTTTGACTGCCTGGTTAGTTGCAGGAAGAAAGCTCCAGGAAGAGAAAATTGCCAGTTATAAGCTCAGTGGTCAAAGTGAAAAAATTCAGTAATGATGGAGAAGAGGAGGAGGAAGAAGAAGACTATGGGTTACGGATAGGAAGCATCTCCAGCAGTGTTTCTGTACCAGCAAAGCCTGAAAGAAGGTACTTGAAAATTTCTGTGATCTCAAATTTTTCATTATCAGTCTAATAGGGAATAGAAAACCTTGAGAGTTGAAATTGGTGATGCTTGCAGTGGCTGAACTATTAAGTGAATGTTTCATATCCCTGAAAAATTTTCCTACTATAATCATCACTTATGAATATCAAATTTCTCTAGAGTTGTTTTTCCTCACAGGTTTGTGCTCTGTTCTCACATACTTATGCCTTGAGGCTGAAGGTAAGAGCCTACTAAACTTTCAGAGCCTTACCCACCAAAGTGAACCACTGCTCCTTGCATTTAATAGTTTTGGATGAAATATGTAATCAGCAGTGGGGAAGTTTCTGCCCCACTGGGAGTAGGGGTCCAGACTAGAACCCAGGACCCCCTCACTTCTAGGGCAACATTTGTCCCGCTGTGCCATACAAACTGGCTCGTTTTTCTCTTGGCTGCCAAGTGGACGCCCTTCAAGAGAAAGGCTAGAGAGGAATCTCGGTAATGCCAAGCCTGTGGCCTGGGGGTTTGAGCACTTTGCTGGGAAATAAAGTCCCATTTGCTAGGAGATGTATGTTCAAACGCCCTCTGGATGGGGCAAGCCTAGAATCCAGGCTTCCTGTTCCCTGGGCAAATGCCTAACCATTAGACTAGTGGGTTAAAATGTTAAAGGATTTTTTTCTCCTCTGGTATATAAAGCCTATTAGTCATGGTTATTGCCTTAATAAATTTTGGGACTTACCCAACCTTAGGCATGTATCTGGGTGATTCTGTTGATCTGCAAAGATACCTGCCCAGAGTGCAGCCCATTGAGTGGACAGAGTTGCATCCTGAACTATGCATAAGTGCCCCAAACTGCAGTTATGTGGTTGTGACATGACATTTAGGCACATTAAGTGAAACAGGAATTAGCCTTGGTCCATGAACGTTATTTGTTCTACAACAAGGGGAAAAAAGATACAAACAACGGTATAAACATTTGTTACTTATACAGATTTAACAAGAGGCAAAGAGGATTTTGATATTTTTTTATTGGACAAACTACATGGTTGGGAGAGAAGTTTGGCCAAGTTTCAGGCACATGCTCCACTCTCAGTTCTTAGGAAGAGCAATGTGTGCCTTAAAGCTTGTTCAACATCTCTTCTATCTACACAGTTAGTCCAGTAAAATATAGCACAGAAAAGTCCCTTGGCTTTCATGTGTTCCCTGGACCATCCAGGCTAAAACATTCCAACCATACTAGTTACATGAATTTGAAATTCAGTCTCATTGCCTTGGGCCCTGGTTAGATATAATCTTTGAAACACTTTAAATGCTTTTGAAATGCTTCAGAGGATGAGTGGACAGATGTATACACCCTATGAAGTGCTCCCGAACTGGCCAAAGCTCTTCAAAACCAGCCCAAACAGAAACAGCAACTTTTGAAGTGTTTCATTTTGAAACACTTCAGGTTACATGTGCATGGTAAAACATAATGAGACAGGATATTGCTTGGTCCTCTGGCATCTCACAGTGCTCCTTTTCCTTTCTGTTCGCTGTGCCCTTACAATCAGGACAATCAATGAGTACTCCCTTGTGTGTGCAACCATTACTGGGGCTGGAGCACAGGAATGTCTGCATATCTCTTTCTCTCTGGTTTCCCTGTTCCAGCAGTGGGCTGGGGGAGAGAGGTGCCTCTCCACCTCCAGAATCAGAAGACCAGAGGCAGAGCATGTGGGAGAACACACATTGATGATTTGTCCCAAGCAAAGCCTCAGGATTGAGTAGGTCTGTTCATAGCCTGGGACTTTCAGTTGATCCTATTTTAGATTGGTGGATGCCTGCTGAAGTGGTAGACAGATGTATCAATTGTATTGATGTGAAAGGTACTGATACAAAAGCCCTTACTATGTAACTATTATGTCTGCATGATTCTGTAGCAATAGAAGTTATAACAAACTGATCCAACTTTGACCTTGTTTTGTTCAGGGTCAGAGTTGGACAGTTTGGTTAGAAACATATCTCCTTTGCGGTGGCCCTGATTGTCCCTAGTTTTGACCTGGAATCAAAATAGTGGCACAGCCGTGTATAAGCATTGCCTTTCCAAGTTTCATTGCTGTTCTACTGCCAGTAGGTGCCAGTGAGACGTGTTACACTGTCTGACAGGCCCATCCCTGGGACAGCCTGCAGTAGGTTTACATGGCATCTCAAGGAGAAAGCATTAGCACACTTTATCTCACATACTTTACAGATATTGGAAGCAGCACAATGGGAATGTATCTCTATAGGATCCTAGAAGAAGCGAACTGGGAGAACAAACTGGTAGAAGCATTACGTCTGCTTACAGCCTCATAGAAGTTCCTCTTTGAAAGAAACGTTTTTGTGGTGTATCTGCCATTTTTCTGGAACTGCAAATGGCCTGAGCGTGTGAAAACATGCTTTTTGTAATGCTGCAAGGGAGTTCATAGTGCTAAATATGAAGCCTGTGTCCATACCCTTTGCTAGTTTAGATTGTAACAGCTGCTGTATGCTCCTAAGCAACAGCTCCCCCTCCCTTTTTAAAACAATTAAAAATTGCATTTGTCCATATGCTGAAATTACCTTTTTCATGATGTTTAAAAAAGGAATGAGGCTGGGGATGTATTGAATTTTTACTAAGGATTTTGGTTCATTGCTGCCTGGTTACCTGATCAATTGGTTGAAAATGTTTCGGTGGAAGAAACGATTACACAAACATATAAACATATCATTTGTAGAGTGTCATGATAGTAGATATCATGTCAGTAAAATGATAAACACATACCTACAATGACCAGCTGAATTCATATATCTGCAGAGAAAATTAATTGTATTTCTCCCTCTCTCTCTCTCAGACCTTCACTGCCACCTTCCAAACAGGCAAATAAGAATTTAATTTTGAAAGCAATCTCTGAAGCCCAGGAATCGGTTACAAAAACAACCAATTACTCCACAGGTAATGCATACTGTTTTTATGCTTGGCAAAGCTACGCTATTTCTACATCATATCTGATAAATCAGCATTAATGTATGGTGTTGCAAGGAAAATAAAAGTGTAATTTGAAACCTGATGTAATTATACAACTTGATCTATGGAGAATTCTTTATACATTCTGTATCTGGCAATAACCTACAGAGAGAAATTTTGGAAATAGAGCATAAACAAAGAAGAAAAAATGCTTAAAATATTTGAAATTAGTTGTGATAGAGAAATGCAAAAAAGGCTTCCCCCAGTGTTAGGAGCTGCACAGGAAAAGTTGTATGTTCCAGCAGTAAGGGGCTTCTCTAGTGTAACTGCTAACATCTGGAACTAGTTACCTTTTAGCTTTTAACCCTTTTGACGTGTGCTGTTTAGCCAACTGCTACTCTTCACCTCCTTCACATATTCTCTTCCTGCTCTCATAAAAAATGAAGCTAAATAGATAGCAATGGGGCAGACCACGTGGGATTTATGAGTAACGAAACCTGTCAAAACTCCATCAATGATGTTTCAGTCATATTCCCTGAACTCTAAACATACTCTAGATAGGGGGATTATAACTCCATTTGAGTGGTTCATGGATATCTTTGAACAGCTGTCCACATATAGACATTAAGTTTTAGGAAAGGATTTAACTACAAATGAGTGATTCTTCCCATTCCTGCCAGTGTCTGCACCTTTCCACTGACACATATGGGTAACTGTCATATGATAGTACTGTGTGTGGTATACCTTGACTTTAGGATGGCTTTTGATACGGTTTCGCAGAACGTTCTCACAGGCAAGCTAAGGAAGTATGGGTTGGATGAATGGACTGTAAGGTGGATAAAAAAATGCCTGGATCATTGGGCTTGGAGACTAGTAGTCAATGGCTTATTGTCTAGTTGATAGCCAGCCAGCTAGACATCAAGTGGAGTGCCCCAGGGGTCAGTCCTGGGACTGGTTTTGTTCAGTATCTTCATCAATGACCTGGAAGATAGCAGATGACACAAAGCTGTGGGGAGTAGTAGATATGCTGGGGGCTAGGATTAGGATTCAGAGAGATTTAGACAAATTGGAGGACTGGACCAAAAGAAATCTCATGATATTCAATAAGAGAAGTACAAAGTCCTGTACTTAGGATAGAAAAATCCCATGCACTGGTACAGGCTGGGAACTGACTGGCTAGGCAGCAGCTTTTGCAGAAAAGGACCAGGGGGTTATAGTAGAAAATAAGCTGAATATGAGCCAACAAGTGTGCCCTTGTTGCCAGAAAGGCTAATGGTATACTGAGCTGCATTGGTAGCACTAGTGAGTCCTGATGCAGCACTGATGAGGTTACATCTGCAGTACTGCATTCAGGTTTGGGCCTCCCACTACAGAAGGGATGTGGACAAATTGGAGAGAGTCCAGCAGAGGGCAGTGAAAATGGTGAGGAAGCTGGGGCATGTGACTGCTGAGGAGAGCCTGAGGGAACTGAGCTGCTTTAGTCTGCAGAAGAGAAGACTGAGAGGGGATTTAATAGCAGCCTTCAACTACCTAAAGGGGGTCCAAAGAGGATGGAGTTGGACTGGAACAGATTACCCAGAGAGGTTGTGGAATCTCCATCTTTGGTGGTTTTTAAGACCCAGCTAGCTAAAGCCTTAGGTGGGACGATCTAGTCAGGGATGGTCCTGCTTTGAGCAGGGGGTTGGACTAGATGACCTCCTGAGGTCCCTTCTAACCCTTATTTTCTATGATTCTAATGTCATGCTGATACTACTTTGTGCACGGCTGGGCAAAGATCATTCAGTGCATCTGTCTGGCTAAGGCTTCCCCTGTACTTCACTATCATCTGAAACGAGAATGAAAGTGATCCAGAAAGCTAACCAGACCTGTCATGGCCATCTCCCACAGACACAGAAGTTGACTGCAGCAATAAAATTATTGGTTATCTGTCTGCATATTTGGTTATCTTGAGAAGGATCACACTGGGCTTCTTTCTCACTCTCAAAGTTTTTGCTTAAATGGGCATTATGGCATGGGTGCTGCCAAGTATATTAAAAAACATAAGAGATGTAGAGGAGTGTTCTGTGGATAAAAGTACAATGATAAATGCATATTATAGTCAAGGAGATGGAGTGTTTTCCAAGGACTATTATTCTGTCTTAGAGAAGGTATTTAACTGAATGAAGTTAAAGGTAAGGCAGACAGGAAATGTGTCATTAAAGATATGTATCCAGTAGCTAACTGTATTGATTGATACCATCCGAAGGTTAAAAATAACATTAAGATGAAAGACATTTAGAAGGGAATCTGAAAATAGCATAGATCTGTAGCATGGTTTGGTCTGAATGGTTGAGGATTGCTCTAAGGTCAAGGTGATTTCTTCTTAGCAAGGCTTCTTTCCTTTTGCTAGACCAAAAAAAATCAGAACAGGTATTTTGGAGAAGAATTTTAATACTGGATACTTATTTTTTATAAAATCTAGTGCAGTATGTTTGCAGAAGACTTCAAATATCTGTTTGAAAGAGCTGGAGAATGTAGTTTGCAAAAAGTTATTGACTGTGGTGGTATAGAGAAAAATACAGGGAATGGTGCCAAATAGGTAGCGTGACCCTCAAGGCATGAATTTCCTTAAGACAAGATATGTCCTACAAAGAGGAAATAAAGAAAAAAGCGTTGATGGGGAAAACACTGAGATTACATAAGGTGTTATAATTAAAAGGATTCTTATACTGAAAGAGAAGATGGAGCAAGCATGGCTAAAGAATGAACTGGTATAAATTTAAATGGGGATGGAATGAATAGTATGAGGAGGAGGCAAAGATCACTGCCATCTTTGGAAATAAAGAAACAATGAAGTTAGCTTAAAATTGTTTGGGAGAATAATTTATTGAATCACTGTTATAAAACACATTCCATACAAAAATAAACTATTAAAAGAACATTTTAATGGCTGAAGTGAATCCCTCATAAATTAGGAAATGCCCAATGTAAAGTAATCTGTACAGCATTAATCATGTCGTTGGGTATAAGCATTCCAACATGGCTTTTAATTACATGTTCACATACTAATTTCTTCACAGGCCCCTTGCCCATTCATTGCCCAATGAAGGAGGTAGCTATTCATTACCTTTTTCTTTTTATCCTCACTATGCAGTGTCTTTTCACTAAATAGTCTTCAAATCCTCCAATAAGTAATGGAAGTTTTAGTTCTTCCTGGAGCTTTCTTCTGCCCTCCTACCACAGTATGTAAGCACCTCTCAGGCTACTAATGAACTTGTTTTCAAGAGTTAGGAGGACCATGTTATGCCCATTTTACCGATGAGGAGCAGAATTATTAAAACAAGCTAATGAAAGAGATATGAGAAGTCAAACCAATGAGTCCTAACTCCAACCCAGAGATTTACAATCAAATGGCTTTGGCAGCAGGCTCCTTAAATGTACCATGAAACACTGCAGGAGGCTCAGTGGAGCCGGGGAGCGCATACATTGCAGGAGAGGAAATGTGGCCAGAAACATTTACAAATCCACTGAAAACTTTACTGTGCTTGCAACAACAGTAATTTTGTGTGGTTTTTTAACTTGGCCAAAATGGGAACATACTCTGGACAGGGAGAGGGGAGAAAGCACCTCCCTCTGTTCAGGGCTTATCCCTACATTGAATTGAAACTTCTTGCTCTAAACCCCTAAGACACTAGAACTGCATTATAACTTGCAGAATAATGCAAATTATTCTGCATTTTTTTAAAAAAATACTGGGTGCATCTACATATGCACATATATTCTATATATATTCTCTAGATAGAAAGATAGCTATAGATATATATAGATTATGTGTGTATGTGTGTGTATTCTATATGCCAGGAAGAGCCGGGGCTGAGCCAGGTGGGCAGCGGCAGCACTGGGAGAAGGGGTTATGGGGGGGGCTGCAGCGCCGCCCCTTAGCCCCTCTTCCCGTGCCACTGCTTCCCACCCCAATCCCAGCTCCCACTGAGAAAAGCCCAGCGCAGCTGCAGCTCCAGCCTGCAGTGCAGCCTGCCCGCCCCACCCCACACAGATCCGAGGGACACATGCCCCCCTTCCCTTGTGCCCCCCCCCAGATGAGCTGCAGCTCCATTCCCCGCCCCTTCCTGGCTGGGCAGCGCCTACCCCAGCCCCTGCCCCACTGCCTTACTCACCGCAAGGAGTGTTGATCTGCCCTCCCCATCCACCACAACGGACTTACCAGCTGCACGCAGGTCTCCAAGCTGCCGGGCTGTTCTCCTCATTGCCTGCATGCTGCGCTGCGCCTGCACTCACACACAGGCATTTATCGGCTGCATCAGGCTGATTTCTGATGCAGCCAATTTTCTTTATATCAGTGCAGATCCGCTATCAGACCAATGTATCGGTGCACCTCTACTAGGAGCAGCTGACTCTAGTGGAAACTGCCAATTTATTGCGCCTTAATTGCATGTATAGATGCACCCACTAAGTGTCAGATATTCTTAATGCAGCTGGTTCTGCTATCCCAGGCATTTTATGGTTTGTAATTATTTCACATTGTATTTAAACAGAAAATGAAACTAAGATAACTTAAAACACACTGGATAAAACAAAGAGAAAAGAGACTGAAAGATAAATCCAACACTTGGCAATGCCTCTCATACTGTCAGGTCTAGCCACATGAAATTCATTTAGACTGCAGCAGTCCATCCCCCTCCCCACCAACGCGCGCACACACTGTCTGTTTACCATTTTGTTCTTTATTTGATTATAATGCTTCTTTGTCTTGGAAAGTGGGTTCATGTATGCTATTGCTATTACTAATCTGATTGCTTCAGTGGAGGCTAGTGATAGAGCCCACTAGCTTTTGTGAGAGGTCAAAAATATATCTTACAGCTAGGTGTTTTGAGATGCAGTACATGCCAGTCCATATACTGCTTTTACTGTATATATTTACTTAATTTTTGAGAAATAAATGGCATGTAATACCAAAATAAATCTAGCATCACTGCTTTATATTTCGTTGTTATCATGCTCAACTTTTGTTCTCATGATTTAAAGTTCCACAGAAACAGACCGTTCCAGTCGCACCCAGAACTCGAGTTGCCCAGAATGAAACTCAGTTAGAAGTGATCCATGTGCAGACCCAACCGTCTAGACCATGCTCCCAGACTCAGGCAGAAGAACTAAAAGACCAGACAATAGAAAGAATTCAAGGTAATTCTAACAATGCTGTTCAAAAAGCGATACATAGTAAAACTCCTATGCATGAAAGCCTAAAATAGGCTACATCAGTTTGCTGCATCATAATGCAAAAATTGATTCCTGTTGCTGGCTTTAAAAGTAGGTATAAGTTATAAACAAGGGGTGCATACAAGTATTATATTTCTACTGATGGAATTGCAATTAGACGAGCGCGCACGTGCCTCCACTTTGAGACGCCACAAGAGGCACGCTATGAATGGAAAAAAAGTTCCCCACGCTGGAAATCCAGGTATCAACCCCCCCCCAAAAAACAAACAAACAAAAAAAAAAAACACCTGTAGGAAGAAAGCAGGGCAAGGCACAGTCCTGAACCGTGCCCTGAGATAATCTGGAAGCCAGTTCTCCAGAGAGACGCTCTGGTTTCTGGACCAGGAAAGCTGTGCGCTAGCAGGGCAGGCCAGGCTGGGTCCATTCAGCATGTACAGAGCCCATGTCACACAGCACGGTGATGCCACAGGGCAGGGGGGTGACATGTGAAGGCTCCTGCTCAAGTCCCCCACACACCCAATGCTAGTAGTCTAGCACTGCTAGCCATCTGGGCCATGTCCAGTGCAGTGCTGCCGGACCCACAGTCTGTGTGGGGAGAATGGGCTCAGTCTGACCTGACCTGGCATGGCACAGCCCACTAGTGTGCCTTTGGACAGGACCGGGACATACAGCTGGCCCCAGGCTCTAGCTCCCCCTGGCTGCAGATCTGAGAGGAGCTGGGCAGGGTCATTTTGCCCCAAGTGGCACAACTTGCCCCACGCCAAAGTGCATGTCCAGGCACATGTGCTAAGGCAAAAATCCCCAGCACAAATTTGCACCACTTCTGTTTGAGCTGCTGCAAGAGCACGTGCCTGCATGTGTGGACGCACCCCAAGTGTAAAAGCCTTCAAGCAGTTTCTGTCAGAGCAAAAGTAGCAGATCTGGTAGATACTTCCACCACCTCTGAGGAGATAAAAGTAATCTCCAGTAGAGTTTCTACTGGAGAGATGAACACTTGTACACTTTACCTCTCCAATAGAAGCCTCCATGCTATTTTCTGGCTTCCCAGAGTGTGTAGCTCTAGTCCCTTCCCCTCCAGAGAGACAGTCTGTGATATAGCTGGACTCTGCTGCTGTGGCCTAGCACCAAAGCAAACCTTTCCCCTTGTCAGTTTTGGGGCTGAGAAAACCCCAGCCTCTCTCCACAGCTCCAGGGATGTGCAACTGACAACTCCCCTGACGAGTGCCTAGGCTTTAAATGCTGCCCCCATAGCCCATCTAAGCGGTGGAAGTAGTATTTAAAGCCTGGGTGCCAGGAATGGAGTGGGGAAGCTGCTGTTGCCCACTCCCCAGACAGAAATCCCTAGTGTGAGAAGTCAGTGGAGGGGTGGCCCTGCTGCTCAGTCCACTTTGGGAGGTCCTTGGCGTGAGCAATGCCGCAAGGGTCTGCTCGCTCGCATCTGAGGTTCTGGTTTGAGGACTGGGCAGGGGATTTCCCCCTCTGCTCCAGTACCCCATTCCCAGGACCATCTAACCCCAACCACACACACCTGACCTGCACTGGAACCGGGAACATGGGCTGATGCCAAAGAGTAAGGCTCCAGGGCTGCTGGCGAGGAAATCGACAGGCTTGAAAAGTTAGCAGTGGGTTATCTGTCTGAAAGCTTGATAGCTGAGAGAGGGAGGGGTGTTGTGAGGAAGAGGTGGCCCCCTGAGCTGGCCAGCCAGTCAGCCCTGACCTGTCTTTGGATACTGTCAGCTGTCTCCAGGCTAACAGGGGAACCTGCATAGTACTCTGGGGCCCCTTGGCTGGGTGCTGTTGGCACAGACTGTTTCAGAGCACTTATCTGGACAGACTCATGGAACCTTGCACAAGCATTACACAGTAGTGTTTCCAGCTGCTCAAACTAAACTGGTAAACTTCTACTGGTTCATTTGGGAACTTGCATGCACCCAAGTTTTGTTATAATGAAGTTGTTCTATAATATACAACAGAAATGATTGGTTGGAGCAATAGGACCTAAGCCTTCTAAAATCTTTTGAAAGATGTGGGATAAAAGTGCCTAAGCACTTTTGAAAATTGGACTTGGGAGCCTAAGTCCTGTTATATCAAAGAATTGCTCCTAAGTCACTTAACATAGGCATGTTTGAAGATATTACTTGTCTTTGAATATCATACAGGTGAATTCCTTGAACCATATGTGTGAGTTGAATATAAACTGTGTATACAAATATCTGGTCAATGTTGTACCTACAAACTGGTGTCCTTTAGTATTGGCCTTGCCTACTAGAGTTCATTGTTTGTTCTATTTGCTCAGTTAGCCTCAACCTTGCAAATACACATTGTCTTAGGTTGTCCTTTCATGATGATAAATCCTGCAGGTATTTGCAGGGCTGGGGTCTTAGCCATCTTTTGTTCAATAGAAACATTTTTGAGGAAATGTCTTGAAAAACTATTTTTATTGTGACTCGGCTATAAACTAATGGTTCCCAACAGAAGTTTGTGAACATTGGTGGCCTGAGAAGCCATAATCAACAGTCTAATGATTATACCCTTATTTAGTCTGCTTACTTTTTAATTAAAAGTTTCATGATAAGGTGCCTCATAGTCCTTGAGAAATACTTGGTCATATGTGTAACAGTGGTGGGTTGTAGGATGTGTTCCAATGAGAAATGTTCAGAGAAATGAATTCTTTATTCTTTAAAGAAGATACTAGACTTAGACAGAATTCATTTATTCATATTAAACATGTAGAATAAGTTAAAACGTTACATGGACTTGAGTGCGATGACTGTCAGATTGGCCTCATTTTATTGCATAAAAGTGGTGACCGTTTTGCATTAGATTAATGTAATTGCTGTTTTTTTAATGCCTTTGCTTTTTGTTTAGTCATATTTTCTCTAGTATTTTATGCAGGCAGAATATTTCAGCGTTAGAATCAGTTGGAATAATATATAGTAATACATAGTAAGCAGCTTTTCTGGTTTAGTTTAGCTTATAAAAATGCATCTGTGTGCGAGTCTTTTTCTGTGTGTGTTAGTGTGGCATGCATGTTTCCTTAAAATGTTTAGATGGAGACTGGTGGAATAGTTTTTCCAGGTCCTAACAACATATCTAATGCAGAAGACTGGTAAGCTAATTTATCTAGTAGTTTTAATATCACCGTAAAGTAACCCTTCTTTGAGTTAGCTCCCTGCCTTCAAACATGCACATGGTCTTAAACATAGAAAATCCATCTAAAACCTGGAGGAACAAAGGTGCTGACAGATATGGTCTTCGTTGTACTGTTTCTGCCTGAATATTCTGCATCTACAAACACGTTCTACAGCCAGAAACAACAGTGAGAGAGACTGGCTTTTTCAATAGCTGGATATTGCCATGATCCTATCCTGTTGCAGGAAATTTCTTACTGCTTTTGAAAAATTTGAGATAGAACATATAAATTGCAGGAAGCAAAATGTGTTCCTCTGTTAGGTGTTATATATTTTAAGACTGGAAAGAATTAGCACCTGCTTTGGTGTTCTCATTCACCCTGTAGTTTAATTTTGCCATGCAATAAAATGTGCTTCTAATTTCTGTTTTCTTTAGAAACTGAACAAAGGCAGCTCTTTTCTCAGCTCCAAATTGACCCTTATGTTGAAGAAACTTTGCAGATGGCTCAAGGTCCAAAGGCTTTTCTTTTATAAAAAGTTTCTACCATGTGTTACTTTTTACTTTGCCACAAATGGATCAAAATAGTTTTCCATTTCAGTTAGTTATATACTGATTTATAATATTTTGTGGTTTGTAGAGCTTATGAAGTGAAGTCCCTCTGTCAATAGGTGCCAAAATCTGAGGTATTGGCATATGAATTCTCCCCAGCGCCCACCCCAGTAACAAGTTGTTGGTCAGGCTCAGGCTGGAAACAGATGTCTTAGGTAGAGCGCTATCAACTGTGCTGCGATATGTTGTGGCACAGCTCATTGCACTCCAGAGACGTCTGCAGATGTCCCCAGTGCCACACCCCAGTTTGGGGTACATCTGCAAGTGGGGGAAGCCCCTGCTTATAGAATTGCCCCTCGTGCTGGGGATTGGGGAAATTCTCCATGGGTGTCCTTCCACACCTGCAGGCACACGTGGGGAAATTCCTATTCAGAGGAAACTCCCTTTGCGAGTTTGAGGGACCCAGTCCTGACTAAGCCTTAAAACAGGGCTTTTCCCTGCCCAGCCAGACCCGCTCCTTTGCAGTTGTGGGGGACAGGTCTGGGTAAGTGGGGAACCCTTACTTCTATACTTAGAGAAGCACCCCAAAATTCACTGGGGTGCCCCTGTCAGCGGGAAAAGCAGGCAGATGGCCGAGGGGCTTGAGGGGCCCTCAGGATCCCAGAGCACCTGCCTGGGGTGGTGGGAGAGTACAAGCAGCTCAGGCTGCTGTACTCCCCTGCCACAGAGGTAATCAACATCCATTGCAATAATGTGTGAAGTCTGTTACTGTCTTTTATAAGCCACTGATATTCTTCTGATGTGGTGGGACAAAGGATATCAGTGTCTGTTTCCTCACTATTTGTGTCGCCATAAAAATGTTTATGGTGGCACAAATGAGACATTAGGCGATATCTGTTTCTACCCTCAGTGTTGCAGTACTGTCAGCTGATATAATCAGTGTTTGGTGATATAAGTAAGGAAGTAAAATGATTTTTCTATCAATAACTCCTAGAAAGAGTTGAAAACAAGGAATTGCTAGTTGGCCTTTGCTAAGTATATATTTAAAAACAAATAGTTGAACAATGGAGTACAATAAAGTGATTTTTGCCTTACCCAGGTTATTATGCCCTGGAGTCTGTGGTCCACACAGACACTAGATCGTTTATTCTGAAGAAGCCGAAGCTGTCTGAGGAAGTAATGCCACAGAACCCGGAGCTGGGGAAGAGGGCTGCAGAAGCCATGCAGGCACTGTCAGGGCGTCTCATACAGACACGGTAAAATGTCATTTCTTTAAATGCCAGTAAAGGGGTAGAGGCCCAAATGTATATATGCTAAGCCATCCTCTGGTAATACATCTTTTTCACCTAGTGTGTTGATTTAACTATAATGGGATTCACAATTAGAGCAGCAATTAAGTATGTTTCTTGGTTTTTGTATGTTGCAAAAGTCCAGTCAGGATTGCCAAAAAAAATATGGGCGAATGTGCTGGCAGTGTAGAAAGAAGGGATACAATCTGACATGGATTTCTTTTAGGGTGAAGATGGATTCCAGGCTTGAATGTAGCTTGAGCAGGTCATTGGAATTGGGTAGCTTGCAAGTATGCGACTGTTGGCCTACTTGTACTGTCCTTTTTATATATGTACTTGTTATGTTCTGCTATGTTAGCAGGAAGATGCATGAGCTGATAAGAAGTTAAGTTTGTTTAACTCTTGTACTAGTTTATTTATTCTTAGCATGTCAGACATCACTAACAAAATAATTCTAGTTGTATCAATAACCTCTTGCTTGCCATAATTTTAAACAATAGTTAAGCAAAGAGTTGGTGGTAAACAAGGTTGATTTTTTTTTTTGATGGTGGAGAGAGAGCAATTGTGTCCTGATTAGGATTTCCTGGGAGTGTAGGTGAAAAATTTTGCTGCTATTACTGTTGAATCATTGCCCAGGAGCAAGCAAATAGCTCGTTAAAGGAGTCGGGTGTGCAGGGAGGGAAACTAAGTTAGCAGAATTGGCCTTCAAAGAATTTGACCAAGGGGAAGTGTGGGGCTTGGGGCAACCAAGAACGGTCCATGATAGTGAGTCATTTTCATTAGCTTAACTCAGTGACCAGTGGCAATAATGCTTTTATTTAATCTTACAGCTAAGTAACTCCCACCAGTGAGGGTTTTGGGGTGGGTGTACACGCACCCTCCAGCATCTTAAATATGGTCTCATTGAACTACAAACCACTTTTGTGGAAGTAAATGCTCTGTGTTGAGTGGTATTTAGCATACTCCTTCGACCACTTCACTGCTACTCTGTTTCTCGTTTAGAAAACTCAGAAAACTTCTGATATTTCAACCCCTTAAGCAACTTCAAACAGCCTCTGTTTAAAGAGAAACCACTTTCCACATTTTCCTGCTCTGAGAATGGAATTTGCCTATCAAAATTTCACTGACTTGAGGCCCAAGTGGACATCATTCATTTCAGCACTAGTGACGTAGTGAGGGTCCAATAACTTGTGGCCCTCCAGGGCTGACAGTTACTCCTTTATATCAGCAGTATGAGTTGAGCCATCCCATCTAAGGGGCCCCAGCTTTGACTTCTATCATAAAAGAGTCTTGATTTATTGGGTCTTAAGCTGGTAATGGTTTTTATGCATTTAAAAAATGTCTGTTTTTGGAGGTGTGTGTTAAACTTTAGTTGTTTTTCCCTCTGTAAGGTATCAGCACTTGTTTGGGATAGCTGCTGAATGCATGTGTGCCTTTTCAGCTTGTGTAATGCAGGCATCCCAAACTCATGCTTGTAAAACCTTTAAAATGTATCAGTGTAGATGTTTGGGCCTGTCTGTGTGATGGGACAAGTGCACATGCATTGGATACTTTTTTCCCAAGCATACAGTTTACTTGTATGCCTCAGAATTGATTTCTCTTGAACAGCTTAATTCAGGTGTTTCAACCTTTTTAAATAAGTGTACCCCTGGTGGCTGGTCCGTGGGGAGGGGGGAATGGTGCGTGGCTGGACGTGGGAGGGGCGTGATTTGGCTTACGGTCGGACACAGAGTGGTGGCAGTGCAGGGTGGTGGGTTGGCGGTGCTCCGTCCCCGCCTGCGCATACCCCCTAGGGCCTTCCCAAGTACCCCCTGGCTTAATTGTAACCCTTTGGTAAGTTTTGCATAAATGCTTCTTGGATCAGTCCACTGGGTCAGAGTGCACCATTGTGAAGTTTACCACTGTGGTGCAATTGCCTGCTCTACACTGTGGCAAAAACCAGTTCTAGCTGGGTTTCAGTGAGACCTCAAGCAACACTGAAATTTGAGGTTAATTATTATTGGTAGAGAAGTTCAGTTCCAGTGAGTGAAAAGGCTCCTTGTGTTTAACTTTCAATCTCTGGATTCATTGGTAGAGCTCTGTATCAGTACAGCTTGCTTCACTTGGACTTCTTTTCACTTACAATGGTTGTGATTAGTACATTGTGTTCTCTTTTGTCTGGTAGAGAACAGCCTGCACAGCCAGAAAAGCCTCCTAGTCCCAAGTTCATAGTGACACTGGATGGTGTCCCCAGTCCACCAGGGTACGTGTCTGATCAGGAAGAGGAAGAACTGTGTATAACTGAAGGACTGAAACCAGTTACCCAACATTCAGTCACAAGCAAGGGATTAAAAATCCCTCGAGTACAGCAGATGCAAGTTGTAACCAGACAGCTGGGGAGCCCTGAAGGTAATTATTCTAGCCAGTGGGACCTTTGTGCTGGGGTGGATGAGGGGCTACACTTGGGAGAGCACTTAGGTTTGTTTATTTATTTATTTATTTATTTATTTTAGTCTTGTACATCCTGCTTTTACTTGTTTTAATACTTAGTATCTCATTGATATAACAGTGAGAGTCCCCTTAGATAAGTGAAATAATGCAGGAGGTTAAAGGTGATATAACCTTAGTGCTATTTAACTTGGTGAACCAGTTTCACATGGGGAATTCTGCTCCACACAGTTCAATACACTGGTAAAATGTGTTTGTCATTTCTACAATTCCCTGCGTTTCCGAATGCCTCATTACACTGTTTCATCTAGGAGTGTTTCGGTTCCATGTAGAAAGCAGGAGATTCCAAGATGCATCTTTTTACTTAACCTACCTTGAACCTCTGGAAAAGTATCAATTTGGTTATTAACTGTAATCTTTCCAATCAGGTTTGCCCAAAGCTCTTTTTCACTATAGCCTACATATCTATATCACTTCAACTATAATTTGGTGATTCAGGATGAAGGGATAGGGTGCCATTTCCTTCCCAGTTGCTTCATCAATCAATGCAGCGATTTTAAGAATAGTCTAAGGAGCAAGCCACAGTAAGGAAAACAGAAAGGCTGAGATCCTCAGCGGTATTAAGATATTGATTTCAGTGGGAAGTAGACACCCAGGGTGCTTATTTGTGTGCTTTGGGAGGTGGGGGGGAGCACTTTAATTATTGTGGCTCCAAGAACCGCTCCAATTAAAGTACCTGGAGCATCATGTGTATCAGTGTCCCTGCACTGAAAAATGGCAGTGGGGGGCACTTTAACTAAAGCTCATCAAACAAGCTTAGTTAAAGCGTCTCCACTGCCATTTTTCAGTGTTAGGACGCTGAATACACGCGATGCTGGAATCAAGTCCACTCTGATGCACTGTAATTACAGCACGTCAGAGCAGCCTTAGTGCACGTGTATAGGTGCCACCAAATATCTTATAAGGATGCAGGACCAATCACTCAAGTACAGGAACTTCTAGGGAAGTAAGGGCATAAAAGTGAGGACTTCTTACTCAACAGATTAGGCCTCAGAGTAATAAGGATTGCTATTGCTTATTAGCTTAGTGTCAGAAATAACTTTTATGCTTCTTTTGCATAATGGCTTTATCTCCGAAAGACTGTCTCAGAGAAATGGAGCAGCATTGTATTAACTCATGCTTCAGCAAGACAGTTAACTAAGTCTGAACTGAAGAGCAAGGGAGAACCCAAATTAATGTTCACATCTGAGTTTGAACTTACAAAGCGGGCAGGAAATAAATCTGAGTTCATTTGTAGTCTGAGTGATTTCCATTTCTGTCTGACATCAACACTGTGCTGGGCATGTGCTGCATATAAGGTGATCTGCTTCGTATACTGTATTGCGCATGCAATAGGAAATGTCCCTTTTTCCCTTCTACAGTGGAGATAGAGCAAATGAGTGTGCCACAGAAACAGGAGAAGGTGCTTGAGCGTTGCAAGTACTGGCCTGCTTGTAAGAACGGAGATGAATGTGCATACCATCACCCCACGCTGCCATGCAAGTGAGTGACACAAAGCTTCTCTCTCTGAGTTCTGATCTTCTCTGCCCTTCTGCATTCCAGATATTGCTTCAGCTATTTCACCTTTTTTATTAGAAGAACATGGTTCAAGCCAGTGTAAAGCTGGTCATTTGGGGGCTAAGCTAAGCCCCCCTCCCCTTCTTTTTTCCGCTGATTGCTGGGAAGTAGTGAGGTTTCTCATCAGTGGGATCACAGCTGTGCTGTTCAGGGGAGAGCAGGAGTACTCCTCAGTGAGGGGCCACAAGAGACTTGAACACAAAAACTAAGAGCCTGGTTATGCAGCTCTTTAAAAAAACAAGGCCTGCGGATGTCATTGTGCCATTGACTTCTTTTGAATAGGCGGTGGCTGTCCAAGATAATGTTTTCTTGCCACTGCCATCCTGGCAGGCAGGTGAGCATTTAACTGAACCAGGGAGTGGAGGAACCTACTGCTTTAGTGTGAGTTTATTATCAGGTTTGGCCTCCATCAGTCTTGGTTTGATCTTACTCAAGAAGGTCATTTTAAATTATATCCTTAGAACACAAATCAAAAGCTGAAGTCTCACCTTTTTCCAGGCAGATGACCTGTATGCACTTGTCTGTATGCAGACATTACTGTGAAGTAGGCTGGAGGGTGTATTTATGTGCACCAGTTATTCCATGCTAACTCCCCCTGTGCACAGTAAGCACAGGGAAAATTACTGCACTTATACTGAAGGCCAGGTTCTCTTCCACCTTTTACATACAGTAGTGGAATTAGGTGCCTAAGTGCAGTTCTATTCCACCTCACCCAAATCCCTGAAAAACTGTTAGTGCAGAAGGTGGGTGGGTCCTCCTCCCCCTTACTGCTTTGTTGTGACTGACTCAGTCTTAAAATGACCATGTGTTACAGCAGTAGATGAATCAATGGATTTTCAGAACTTGGACAGGCTGAAATAAAATCCCATTTGGAGGCATAATTGGTGTAGAATGTGGTTCTGAAAGCATCAGAGTAGCTAGCATGGAGTAGCTAGTGTGCCACAAGTGGACCCTGTGGCTTATTTGGCAGTAACTGCCCTATGTGGACAAGCCCTGGGTGCTGGCACAGACCATATCTCACCCTAGGAACCTTTCTGCTTCAGGAGGGGGTGTGCAGGAGCTGCTCTGTGGACAACGCCTAAAATAACTGGTTTGTTTTTTCCCTAAGAGTCTTTCCCAATTGCAAATTTGCTGACAAATGCCTGTTTATCCACCCAAACTGTAAATATGACGCCAAGTGCACCAAGCCAGACTGCCCCTACACCCATGCCAGTCGACGCGCCCCATTGCCACCTCCAAAACCAGGTGAGCAAGTTTTACTACAGTCATGGGAATTTCATTGACTAGGAGAGAGATGGTGCATAGAGGGCCAGGAGCTTCCCTAGCAAAATCTGATTTGGTGAATCAGAGTGGGGCACAGTATGTGCTAGATTAGACAGTTCTGACTTTATTACCCAGTTGGCACTGGGACTAAATGATGTCAGAAAGACAAAGAACAATGTCAGCCAGGCCACTCTCACTGTTGTGTATGTGTTGCCCTTGGTTGCAGGAAGCTGAGTTGTGTGTGGCCAAGGTGATGGCTCACAAAATCAGCCCAAGCACTTGTAATAGCTCAAATAAAGCAGCAGCTATGCAAGAGCAACACATCTAAGCTTGGCCCAGGTTTGATGTGCAGTGGAACAGGGACTCTCTCTTGACACAAACTTCAGACTTATGTTTCCGGAACCTGGCTTGGCCACCAAATTTTACATGCTTGCCATCTGATGGATCTTTTACTCCAGAAATCATAGCAACTCACTTTCTGGAGTGAAACAGCTTACTGGAAATTTGGTTAGTCTCAGCCCACAAAAGCTTGTGCTGAACATAAATGTACTTTGATTAGTCTGTAAAATGCAAATCTACCCTGCCTTCTACTAGAATTACTTGGATTGATGATCCTTTAAGTCACATCCCAAAGACTGCATCTTCACTGGTATGGTGCCTCCTGCTGTCCTATGGAGATGTCAGGACAGAGTCCAGTATACTGATTGGCAGCATGGCTCCATTTCCTGGCAGTCCTAAGTGTTCGTGGGATGGATCCCACCCGCAGCCTAAATGCAGTCGTTGGGCTATTCTGCCTAAATTCCGGTGCAGAGTTGGAAAGAGTACTTGGCAGCCTCTGTACAGATGCACTGAAGAGCTTCTTCAAGTGGCTGCATCATTGTCTTGTTCCATCCCAATATTTGTGGTACTTTAGTGCCCCATAGAAAAGTAGGGCTAGAAGGGGGGTCAGGGTCATCTAGGAGGCCAACCTTTTTTGGCAGGCATGCCACAGACTAGTCCCATAGTCTCCTTAAATGCCACTCCCATCCCCTTCCTTTGCCTGTTCTACTGCTCTGCTTTCTGCTCAGTATTCAGTGTTCCCTATCCAGTTGCTTACTCTGCTTTCAACTTCCTGCCCTATGTACCCAGCTTGATATCTTCTCCTTTCTGCTTCCTGCCCTATCTGCTGTCTGTCCCCTCCCTGTTCTGTCACAGGCCACATGCAGAGGCTGACTGCCACTTATGGTACTCTGTCGCAGGTTGGCCACCCCGGTCTAGTCCAACCCCTTACTCAAGGCAGGATCATCCCTGTCTAAATCATCTTAGATTAGTCATTCTTACCCTTTTCAGACTCGGGCACCCCCTTGGAAAATGCCAGCTCTTAGCTTTCACTTGTGTTTTTTGACTGTGGAAAAATACTAGAGCAATTCTTCTTTTGCAAAGAACTCAGAAAGTTCTGACCACAACAGATCAGGATGTTTTTGACACTGGAGTCCCATTCGAAATCTTCCGGTTTATCTTGCACACTTAATAGTGCTAATATTGTACAGCTCCCATGGCATCTATAAAATGATGTCACATCATTTAAATCCCTGTCGCAGATAACTGTCTGTCTGTTCCGCTCTTAAAAAACTTGGGAACAACTATCACATAAATCGCCAAGCTATGATAAGGTTTAATTGTTTGAGATCCTCAGACCTAAGGGTGCTCAAAGTTCAAACTGTTAATTGATGGGAATGTGGAATTACTTTGGCCCCTGCAGCATTTTTGTTTTTGTGTTACTAGCACCACTGCCGGCACTGCCTGTGTCCTCCAGCAGCCTGCTCTGCAAATTCTTCCCTGCTTGTAAGAAAATGGAATGTCCATTTTACCACCCCAGGGTAAGTGGAATCTCTTTGCTCCTCTTTTCCTTTGTAGTGGGATATCTGAAATGTGTTATGTGGTTATGTGCTGTATTTATGTACATTACTTTGAATGACTATTTTACTGTCTATATTTTAATGTCCATTAAGAACATTTTCATACTTTCAAGGGCCCCCAGTTACCGTATCCCCCGTTTCCCGTATGTCACAGACTGTGATGCAGATGGATGCTATTCCGTACATAAAATTAAAACCTGAAGGCCAAAATAAACCAAGCCAGAGATTCAAACTCTGTCCACTGGTAGAAACTCTAAACAAAGGTTAACACTTTTTGAGATTGTCCGCAGCTTGTATCATTGGGTATCCACAGTGCATTTATAACATGCATTCCTGCATGCTCACGTAGAAAGTATGCTGGTGGCAGGGTCAAGACTGTGGGAGTTACTTTGCGTAAGTAATATGCAGACCTCAGATAAATTACCCAACACCAGATAGCTGAGGACAAAGGGCTTAGGTACATGAGAAAGTGAACCAGCAGTAACTGTCCCAGTGTGATGACATGGCTAGAGCTGTAAGGCATAACACTGAGTGGAACACACATGTTATTGTGGGGGGCAGTGCAGTACAGACATGCCCCAGTGCTGTTCACTAACCTGAATACACAGGTTGCCCAGGTTGCACCTTCTGAGATGCAAGCTTTCCTTGGTCTGAAATACTGGTCCCCTAAACTGGATGAACCCTATGCTGCAGTTGATGCTGTCCCATGATACACACTTCCCAACTCTGCCCACCCCCCAGGTGTTAATTAAATCAGTAATTGTGTCTTTCAGCGCAGTTTATTCCAATGTATGTTTTCATGCTCATTATTTATGAAATACCTTGTGTATGTACAGGAAGTAGCATCTCTTCCACCATTGGGCTCCATTAATAATGCGATTCATTTGTCAAGTTATTAACCCATGATAGTATGTTAGATCATACAGCACTATGTACTTGTGCATCCAGTGTGCCAGGTTAGGTTGCTTGTGGATTTAGGAGACTAATTTCAATCCTTTCTGAATGTCTCTAATCTGATTTGTTAGCATTGTAGATTTAACACGCAGTGTACAAGACCAGATTGTACGTTCTACCATCCAGCTGTTGCCGTACCTCCACGCCATGCCTTGAAGTGGACTCGAACTCAAGCCAGGTAAGCTTAAGCAGTCTTTCCTCTGGTGAGTTTTAAGGCCCTGATCCCATAAATATTTATGCATGTGTGCAACTTTACTGACAAAAGTCTGAATGATCAGGGCCTAAGACTGTTTGCAAGAACCAGCTTCCCTAATGTTTATTTAAAAATCCTATTATAGAACTGTGGTCTAAGTTTTAGAACTCTGTATTTTTTTTATTAAGTTATTTAAATATTTACTCATTTAACCTTAGAACAGTGATACTCAACTTATCTGGCTGTTGTGGGGGGAAGAAGGGGACATACCTGATCAGGCTGTATTGTATCTTGGTCAGTCCTGCCTTAGAACATGGGGGAACTAGAACAGAGTTAACTGGATTCCTGATCTCCGAGTAGACCTTACTGTTCTCCAGTTGAGCTGCAAACACCACATTTCTTCTTCTACCTTGTGTTAGATGATAATATTGACTCCTCTTACCCCTAGCTGTTAATTAGCCCTCATCTTCAACAATGAGATTTTTCTAATGTGGTATGAACTGATGTATTAGTAACCATTTTTGGAAAATATTAATTACTTCTGAAAATACTAGTAGGAGGAGAAATTTTACCTCTAAAACTTCTGTTGTAGAGAGAGAAATGAATTAAAAGAATGTAATATAAAATAGCCAAAATTTACAGCTGACCTAGTTTGTGCTGAGAGGCTTATTGCTTGCCAGTTTTTCTGTTTCACTATACAGATTTAAGATCACTGTGAATATGTTTTTCTGCATGTTTTGCATACTCTGGTAGTAATGGCTTGTTTGTTTGTTGTTTCTTTCTTATCATATTTATATAACAGTTTCTACAAGTTACCAGCTTTATGCCAGAAAAACCTTTGTAAAAATCTCATTAAGAAAATCTGTACCTTTAACCTATTTCTCTTTATATTCCAGTTCCCCTAAAAGTAAATGCTTATGTAGCAGCAGGAGTTACAGGTTTTGAAAACCAACTCTGAAAGCCAAAACTTTCAAACTTAGGTGATTTGAAGTTTGACATCTAAGTGAATGGCCTAGTTTTCAGAAGTGTTCCAACAGAAGCTGAAGTTGTTTGCAGCTACAGATGTTCAGAAAAATCAGGCCTGTCCTGAAATAAAATGCCTAAACAGAGATTTAGGAGCTTAACTTTAGGTGCCAAATGTTGGCTTGCCTTAAAAGTTAAAATCTTTGGGGCCTTTTTTTTTTTTAACCTGAAAAGCAAGTGTTGCTGTTTTGACTGTTAACTGGATGGGATGGCATAGCACTCCTCCCATCATCTTTCATAAGTGGTTAATTGTGTGGGGTTTTTTCGCCCTCCAGTGAATAATTATGATACGACTTGTGGATAAAAGTTACCACCTTTGGACAGAGTGGAGAGGAACATTCATCAGAAGGAAAAGAGGATGCTACAGAACTTTACATGTTATGAACTTGAATATATATTGTTTTCATAAGATAAATTTGATTGCATATTTGAAATGTCTCTAATTTTTCCAAGTTTGTAAGTTTAATAGTTGGTTTTACATTTTTTTACACTGTAAAGAGAAAATGTATGTG
>NW_005842650.1:447118-467275 GCF_000455745.1 Alligator sinensis | reverse complement strand
GGAAAGGCTTTACTTTAAATTCCATTAAAAAGTTTCAAGGCACGGGTTGGTGATCTGCTGTTTGTTTGACCCTGTTCTGTCATTACTCAAAATCATATACTTAATCCATTTCTTAAAATAGAATCAACTTTTTACAGAGCTTGTTCCTCCAGCTTAGGTCACCATGATATTTTTTGGGGTGGGTAATGGCCAGTGTTATCTCCAGCTGTGTATAAAGTTAAAGTGATAGGCAAGGGAAGCAGTGTTCTTAATTCTCTCATGCAGCCACTTCTGGCATGTGGGAAAGATGGAGGTGCTGATGAATATCCTATTCCATAGGCAGGTTAATGCTTTCTGGTTTTTAAGCAAAAAGACACAGACCCTTGCTAAATTGCCAGAGCAGGAGATAAGAACAAGAGTGAAAGCTGTCATTCATAAGCAATTCTTTTTAAACATCCCAGGCAAAGGGATGAGTTATTCCACTGTTCTGAATTAAAGAGCAATCAAAATGGAAATCCAGGTTGAAAGTTGTGAATGCACAGCCATCGGCAAGCAAGAGGACATCATCTGGAATGACTCTTCCAGAAACCATTTTTCCACAGGCACCCAGTCCAACTGAGTATACTCTTATCTCACTCTAGGGCCCGTTTACAACTCACATGACAAAGACAGAGTTACTATTCTAATGCAGTCTAAACAGTTTAAAATCTGTAATTCACCCGCTGGAATGACAAAGTGTTAAACAGTAACATGAATGCACTTTTTTATTAAATCTTTTGTATCTTTTGGGGAATTACATTTTCACAAAAATATACAAAAGATATTTTATCTTTACAAATATTTACATTAGATACCAGAAAACAATGTTAGCTACATATATTAAACTTAAATTTGACAACTATACTTTTGAATTCTGAAACTTAACACTCCAGGAAATTATTTTCAAATATATTTGTGAGATAAAGTACTTAAAGTTTAGCTCATATTCAAATTTAAAAAAAAATCTTAATTTTTGTAAAATCTGAAGTTTTAATTTATATATTTAAACAACATAGAAACTACAATGTTGTATGGTAACAGGGGTTACATGGTCATGGTGAAAAACAAAATGGGAGCACGCTTAAAACCATGATCCTTATTACAGTAATACATGATCATACACCTTTGGACTAGTTCAGAGTACATTTTTTTTGGTTAAAGCAAGAGGGATTATCTGACAAACACTTCATAATAAAACGCAACAAATATAAAAAGACATCTGGGATCTGTGATTTTAAGCTTAAATAACTACAGTAAGATATTTTCCTAAAGTGACCTGACAGCTGAGTGGAGGGGCACAGGATAGGATCTTTTCCCATAAGGAACAGTGCTGAAATACTCTTCTTTTTTTCCCCAAAATAAAGAGACTGCAAATGAAGTTATTGTTATACAGAATTTTAAAATAGTTCCATTAGCTGCACTTTTCAGAAATACATTTGTTAGCAGGAAGCTGTTTTAACCTTTTGAGTATGAGAGAAAAGAAAAGCATTATCATTCGTGGGGTAGCAGTACAGATTCATAATATCTTCACTGCTGAATTTCAACAGCTTTGATGTTTTATCTCCAACTGTACAGTATTTAGCATACGGCAATCTGCTGACGCCCTTCACTAATAAAAATAGTGGTTAACCAAGCCACAAAGTCAAAAGGATATGTAGTTTCAGGCAGAGGGGAATGTTTTGTAATGTGTGCCATTTAGATTAATTGTATATTATTTTAAATGCCTACTGTGGTCTTGATCTTATTCTTATGTAAAACTTTACATAAGATGTACATTCACTTTCTTCACAAATTAATAAAGCAGCTTCTCCATTACACAGCATAATATACTGTATACTCAGAAGTCAACTAAAAAGTAGTTAAACAAAGCTCACAAGCACCAGTTGCTGCTTTGTTAAACTTACAGTAGCTACACCAAGCCCGAAGGATGATAACTAATAGTAAGTAAAGGAAAATGACTAGAAATGTGGAAAGCATTACCTGACAGCACCAAAATTGCCACAAGAGTAGTAAACGAACTTTATCATGCAGTTTATGCCAATGTTCATGCTTGGAGTTTATAAAATGCATTTAATATATTCCCAAAGAATTCCATAATTGAGCATGTCCTGGGTACAGCAGATGTTTGAAAAAAGCACAGAATTATGGAAGTGCCACATGCAGCTCCAGTGTTACAGATGAGTAGTAAGTAAGCTTTAAGTCTTGCACTGAAAGCTGGGGAATCAAGCATTTTATTCTGTATGAAGAATACACTATCATTCAAGATTACAGCCCTTACCTTTGAATACAGAATGTTTTTTCTGAGAACGTAGAAGTCAATCTACAAATTAATTTGAGCTCACCAGTTTTAAAGTGGACTGTAACAATTGAAATGTTTTCTAGCAACTGTTTTATTTCAAATGACAGACTCTGCAAGCTTCCTGTGTAGTTCAAGCTTAATGACAGTCAAGAGTCACAGAGAAGTAAGGCTGAAAGGGATCTCAAGAGGGTCCAACCCCCTGCCTAAGGCAGTATCATCCCTATCCAAACCATCCCATACAACCATAATCTAAACTGTATAAGACTGCCCTCAACCTTGACACAACATAGACCTAACAGCCTCATCTGCCACAGGTAAAGCAGGGAAGCCACAGCAGCCAATATCCTGCTCCTATAAAATATCAATATATTCTCAAGAGGTTCCAGGTAGAGGCGCACGCCCCCTGCTACAGAGGAAGGCAAAAACCCCCATAGTCCATACCAGTCTGACCATGGGGTAAAATTCCTTCCTGACCCCAGATATGGCGATCGGTCAGACCCTGAGCAGGGGGCAAAACCCTCTAGCCTGGAACCTCTGGCTTTGCTCTTAGCAGGAGAATCAGCGCACCTCAGTTGAAGTCCCCAGCCTGAGGTGCAGCAAACACCCAGTGCTTCTGGGAAGGCTTAAAAACATCTCGACACATATAGCAGAAAAAGGTGGGAGAAGGGGTAGGGCAGGGTGGGAGCAACCAGCAAAGCCCAGAAGCCTGGGAAATACCCATGGTAGAAAATCAGTATAGCTATGCCTAGATCATCCCCAACCAGTGGCTGTCTAACCTCTTTTTGAACACCTCCAGTCATGAAGAGTCCACAACTTCCCTAGGCAGTCTAGTCTACAGTTTCACCATCTCGCTGTGACGACGTTTTTCTTGATACACAATCTAAATTTACTTTGCTGCTACTTCAAGCCATTGGTCTATGCCCTCTCTGCAGCAAGAGAGAAAAGGTGCTTTTCCTCTTCTTTGTGGAAGCCCTTCAGGTATTTGAAGACTGCTATCATGTCCCCACTTAAGTGCCTTTTTTGCAAGCTGGACATGCCTAACTCCTTCAGCTTCTCCTCATACAACTTGCCTTCCAAGTCTTTGATTCTCTTTGTTGCCTGCCTGTGTACCCTTTCTAACCTCTCCACATCTTTTTTTAAAATGTGGAGCCCAGAACTGTACACTGCTCCAGATGCGGCCTAACCAGTGCCGAGTAGAGAGGCACTATCACCCCAGTCTCTGCACCTAAAGCAGCCCAAAACCACATTAGCCTTTTGTGTGTCTGCATCACACTCGGAGTCGTACCGAGTTTGTGGTCTACCAAGACCCCAAGCCCTTTTCCATATTGCCATCCAGTCAGGTGTCATCCATTTTGAATACGTGTTTTTGATTATTCCTCCTGAGGTGCAGCATCTTGCATTTGTCTACACTGAACTTCATCCTGTTAGCTCCAGCCCAATTTTCCAATCTGTCAAGATCGTTCTGAATTGTGTTCACATCTGGTTCACAATTCTTCCCAGTTTCATGTTGTCTGCAAATATGCTCAAGAAGCTTTCCATGCCAGCATCCAAATTGTTAATACACACGTTAAACAGGACAGACAGACCCCTGTGGGACTCCACTTGAAACCTAGCACTCTGATGCGGACCCATTAATAATTATTCTTTGCTTGTGGCTATTGAGCCAGTTATCTATCCACCTTGTAGTTTTATCCAGCCCACATTTTTCCAATTTATCTCATGCACTGACTACATTTGTTGAGGATCAACTTCTAGTTTTTGCCATTATTCTTAACTAAGTTTCTTCCTCAACAGGGGCTGACAACAGTGTTCTTCTACAGAAAATTCCAGGGAAAAGTGTCCTGGGAAAATGTCTCTTAAAATAGCCATGAATTAAATAGGGCATTTTTGCAAGTGCATGTTCTTTGTGAAATTGGCTGAAAAAGGTGTTCCTCACGCAGTACTGAAGAAGAAACTAAAGGAGAACATTAATCCTTAATTTTTGTTTAAAGAAAAGAGGTCTGCAAGCAAAAGAGGGTAGGGATAAGCTTCACAGAGGTGTGCAAAGGGAGTTGTGGGGTGAGGGGAAACTGGCATGTGGGTGCTTGTGGGGGGAATATGGAGGTCACACACTGCATCACCCTTGACTGGTTGAGAGCCACTGCTCTAAGAGAACTGGCCACAACATGCCAGCTATGCTGCACTGCTCCAGCCTGAGAAACTGCAGGAGTGCACTGGTGAATCTGGGCCTAAAAAATGAAAGGATGATACTGTATCTTTACATCATGAAAAATATCCCATGGCAACATTCTTTGGGATTTCATAATGGTCTTTGCTTAGATGTTCATAAATCTGGTAAAAGTTCCCAGATAGTAACATGGAGGTACGAAAGAAAATACATATCAGTAATGTTAGTATAAAAGCACCATAACAGTGTCCTAGTGGATCCCAAAGCAAGCGTTATGAACCCAGGAAGTTCATGTAGGTTAAAATTAAAAAAAAGAAAATGTGAGACTATACACCTACGGTACTAATAAATCTCAATTCTGTCCTCTAGTGACACCAAGAGGAAAAAAAATAAAGCATTTCAATCTCAGCATCTAGGATGACATATGTGCTGTGTGTCACTGCAGTTCTACAGTGCTTGCATGGTATTTCTTCAGGGCCAAGTAAAGGCCTTTCAAGTGACTAACTGGATTTCCAAACTTGAACAGATTTGGATATTAGAAGTTTTAACCTATTTCCTGCATTCACAACGATTTTCTGGAGATATCTAAAGAACTCATGATTTTTCCCCTTATGTTGCTGCTAAGTGTTCATAACTTTAATTCACATCTTAATATAATTTTTTTGGGAATTTAAACAAGTACTAGTGTGTAAAGCCTCCTGAAAGGGGGAGACAGATCTTTTAGGATAGGAAGGTCAAGCTAACCTGGGCCCTGGTGGTGGCTCAGGACGGTGGGGCTGCCCAGAGGCCAGATTTGGGTTTGACAGTGGCAGCACAGGAGTTAACATAGCTGTCATTTGTCCCCGCCCTCCTGCTCCCATATTCCAACTGGGACTCTGTAGCTGAGAGTTTGGCCCTCTAGGAGCCCTGAAGACTGATTGAAATGGCTCTATGGTCTCTGTCTTTGATAGCCCTGTAGTAGGAGATGGTGATCATCTGTCCTAGGGAAGTTGGGGACAACCATTTTTTGGATTTAGCATTTCCTCTTAAGTTACTGTGCAGTGGGTTTATTTAAAACATGAACAATATCCTATTAGGCCAATTAAAACCATCCCATTTTTGGCATAGATTCATAGATGTTAGGGTCGGAAGGGACCTCAATAGATCATTGAGTCTGACCCCCTGCATAGGCAGGAAAGAGTAGCAGGAGAGAATGCTGGGTCTAGATGACCCCAGCTAGATACTCATCTAACCTCTTGAAGACCCCCAGGGTAGGGGAGAGCACCACCTCCCTTGGGAGCCTGTTCCCACTGCTTCTGGATGATACTCGTAAGCTACCTGAGATCTAACTAGATATATAGCTTGCAGTAACTCAGATGCATGATCAAAGGCTACCCAGCCAGGGGAGTTTGCTCTATGGGATTTCTCTGATATTGCTCTACCCTGTACCCTATTCTAACCCTACCCTCTGTAACCAATAAAGTTCTTTGTACCTAGTGTGGGAGACTTATTGGGAGTGGGTCTAGATTATGCCTGGGGGTCCCCTTGGTTTGGCTGACTAAGGGAGACCACTACTTGTGCTTCTGACTGAGGAAAGCATCCAAACTTCTTGAAGTGAATCAAGTACCCTTGAGGGCTACTAGGCCCGTGTTACCCAGGGCGCACAGAGCCAAAATCAGTCCAGAGCCCTGGGCGGTGGCAGTGGAACCCCCAGGCTAGTGGGTGTGCTCCAGGAAGGGGGGCGGTCAGATGTGAGGCGCCCCCAGGGAGGCACTCGGAGCCTGGAAGGTGGTCGGGCGCAGTGAGGTGGGTGGCTCAATGCAGGAGCGCCCCCTACTGGCCTGCCACACAGAGCACATAGTGTCCTCAAGAGCAGAGCCAGACACATGGGGCAAATTTCTTCACCAGAGAGCCAGGCAGCCTGACAAGTCCCTTTCCCCATGCTGGGCAAAGTCCAGGGTGGTGCAAAAATCCTTCCTCTGAGCCAAGCAAGTGGCACACAAAGAAAATCCCTCCATGAGGAGCAAAGCACAGTGTGTGTGGAAGGGAGGGAAGGGCGCGGAGATTACTCCCTCAGTAGGGAGCCAAGTGCCTGGGGAAACCCCTGCCCTGTGCACAGCAAGGACGAAGTCCCTCCCTTTCCATGCACTGGGTAAAGCACAGGGTGGGGACAGTTACCACCAGAACAGAGCCAGGCACACAGGGAAAGCCCTTCTCAGTGCAGAGCAGGACCTGGGGTGGGGTGTTGCCTCCCTCTCCTTACACCAAGCAAAGCACAGGTAAGCAGGGGAATTCCTCCTGTGTGCCTGGCTCCATGCAATTCCCCCCTCACTTTGCCCTTTGCTTACTTTGGGGAGAGAAAAGATATCCCCAGTCCATGCTGTGAGCTGGGGAAGGGTTTTCCCTATGCTCTGGGGGTTAGTCCCACTCCCCACCGTGCCTTGCTCTGGGAGGGTTTTTTCCTCGCTCCAGAAGTCCACTTCTCTCACAGCCACGTGGGATGTGAGTGGCAAGACAACAGATTAGGACACAAGTTACCTTTCAGGAGCAGCTGCAACTTCCCAGGAATGAAGGCATGGGGTATGCCCTGTTGCCTTCTATTAGAGAGTCTCAAACTACCCCTCAGGTGACACGAAGTCCTGCCCCCTCCTCCCTACCAGCCTTACACAGCCAGTAGACCCTAGGGATAGCAGCAGGGTGTAGTGGTAGGTTGATTCATTCTTTCATCTTGCACCCTCAGTTACACCCCTCCTCACTACTGCCAACCTCACTCTCCAACCTTTACCCTGTTTTTTCTCTCTCTATACTTTCCTTGTTCCTATTTTCTCATCCTCTCAATTTAAAAAAAATGAAAATAATGACAATGCTATGGGTATACTCCTTCCCCCAACCTCTATCTTCATAGATTGTAGGAGAAGGATGACTCTGTCTTCCTGGATATTTTTAAGTTGCCACCCACCCAACTAAGTGGGCCCCAATCCTGATTAGTGGTTTTAACCTAGATGATACACGTAGATGAGAATTATAATCTACACCCTTGTTGTGGGAGGGGCCTGTTTCAATCATATGTTTATAAATAACTCAGTTTCTAAAAACACAATTTTTGAATAATTCAATGTGAACAAGACAAAAAAAAGTCAACTGCTGCGATTTCACTCAGTTGTTTATGAATGATTTGGGCAATCATATCCACTACAGTCACACTCCACATTATATATACATTGTTTTCTTTTTCCTAAATAATTGGGCATTCAGAGTATGGTTTCAAGACCAGTTTGTTAAGAGACTAGAAGTACAAGGAAACCAAAAGCAAAAAAGGGATTTGGTCTGACTGTACCACAGAGACTGGTACAAAGAGTGCAAAGCAGACTTTGGCATGCTTCCATCTATTCATGTGAGAAAAAAAAAAATCAGATGGTATCACAGCCACTGGGGGAAAACAAGATGCAAAGAGAAATAAAGAGTCTGCAGGTATAGAAGAGCATGCATATGAACCACAGCCAGGAGCACTAAAACACAAGTGTTACAACTAATATGGCAGTTCACAGTGCGACCTGCAATATTTTTCTTCCCTTTGCTTAGGGATGGTACATTCAGGAAGAAGGCCACAGTATGATTCACTCACTGTCCAAAACACGAGCAAGAAGTTCATAGATTCACAGATGTTAGGGTCAGAAGGGACCTCAGTAGGTCATCAAGTCCGACCCCCTGCCCTGGGCAGGAAAGAGCACTGGGGTCAGACGACCCCAGCTAGGTGCTTCTCCAGTCTCCTCTTGAAGACCCCCAAGGAAGGGGAAAGCACCACCTCCCTTGAACGCTCATTCCAGATTCTGGTAACCCTCAGTGTGAAGAAGTTCCTTCTAATGTCCAACCGAAATCTGTTCTCCGTTAATTTGTGGCCATTGTTCCTAGTTACTCCAGGGGGTGCCCTAGTAAATAGAGCATCTCCTATTCCCTGCTGCCCTCCCCTGATGAATTTATAGGCAGCCACAAGATCACCTGTCAGCCTTCTCTTGCAAAGGCTGAAGAGATTTAGGTCCCTCAGTCTCTCCTTGTATGGCCTTGCCTGCAGGCCTCTAACCATACAAGTGGCCTCCTCTGAACCCTCTCAAGATTCTCCGCATCCCTCTTGAAGTGCAGCACCCAAAACTGGACGCAGTACTCCAACTGCAGCCTGACTAGTGCTGCATAGAGGGGAAGCATCACTTCCCAGGACCTGCTCGTCATGCATCTGCTAATGCACGATAAAATGCAGTTAACTTTGTTGATCACTTAGTCACATTGATGACTCATGGTCATCTTGGAGTCAACTATGACTCCAAGATCCCTTTCCACTGCTGTGCTGCTGAGAAGGTCATCCCCCAGCCTGTAAGTATGTGGGTGGTTCTTTTTGCCCAGGTGCAGCACTTTGCACTTGTCTTTGTTGCACTGCAACCTATTTCGTTCTGCCCATTTTTCCAACCTGGATCCGCTCCCTACCCTCTGGTATGTTAACTCTGCCCCATAATTTGGTATCATATGCAAACTTGAGCGGGGTGCTCTCCACACCCTTGTCCAAGTCACTGATGAAGACACTGAATAGCACCAGTCCAAGGACGAGGCCTTGCAGGACTCCACTGCCCACATCTTTCCAGGTTGAAATTGCTGCGTCCACCACTCCCCCTTTGAGTGCAACCCCAAGCCAATTTGCCACCCACCTGACCATGTAATCATCTACATCACATCCTGTCAGTTTATTTATGAGAACAGAATGCGATACCGTATTGAAGGCTGTCTTAAAGTCTAGGTAGATATCTACCTTGACTCCTGCATCTAAGCATTTTGTTAGCTGGTCATAAAAAGAAACAAGGTTAGTCAGGCAGAATCTACCTGCAATGAATCCGTGCTGATTTTCTTTGAGCATTATTTCCCCTGCTGGGTTCCCACAAATGTGATCCTTAATGATTTTTTCCAGGGTTTTCCTAAGGATAGAGGTGAGACTAACTGACCTATAGTTTCCCAGTTCCTCCTTCCTCCCCTTCTTGAAAATAGAGACCACACTGGCCCTTTTCCAGTCCTCTGTGACCTAACCAGACCACCATAAGTGTTCGAACAGCTGTGCCAGCAGCTCTGCTACAACACTGGCCAATTCCTCCAGCACCCTTGGATGAAGTTCATACGGGCCCACTGAACTGAACGCATCTAGCCCCTCAAAATGCCCCTTCACTAAGTCTGCACTAACAGTTGGTGGGCTGATGTCCCTCCTGTGTCTAGCTATGATCCAAATGGGAGATTTGTCTTGGTGTGTATCTAGGGATGCAAAGATGTTCATCTATAGCATTGATTATGGATAAAAATTGTTTTTCAACCAAGTTTAAGGCTTGTCACTTCTCCTGCATTGAGAAATGAAACCAAAATACATAAGTTTTCTTGTGTAAGAGAAGTACAAGAAATAAACAGAGTTCTCATGCTTTCACAGTGTCAAGGGGAGATTACTAGTTATAGATTCTAAGGGCTGGAACCAATAAAGGACTTTGGTATCTTGTCCCAGACTGGAATCATGCCTCAGATGTGGGTGCATGGAGGCAGTTGGGCTCCTCCAAATGGGTTTCAACAGGCAGCGCATTTAACAGGAAGCTGCCTACCAGCAGCCAGCAGGCATTGCTGGTGATAGTGTGGAGTCTGAATCCTGTCTGGCTTAGGGTTCCAGGAAGATGCCTCTATCTGTTTGCAATCAACTCCCCAGAATCCTCCCCTGAAGGAAAGTGCCTACAACCTATTCTCTCAAAGAATGCCATAATGCTTCTTTTATTTTGCAATGTGGCTGGAGAAGATGGTACTGATCTTGTGTAATATCCCATGGGGTAGAGCACTAGCCCAAGAAGATAGGGACAGCTCTGTCTAGCGACTATTTAATGTAAAATGGAGAAGCAGACCTTGGAGCAGGGGCTGGAAACAATGGAAATCAAGACCTCTCACACCCAGGTGAGCATCCTAACCTCTCAGCTATTGCATCAGAGTCATGTTCACACTTGCTCTGACCTAATGAATCCTCAACTCTCTACAGGATAATGGCACATCTGCAAAAACAGGGAGGGTGCAGAGGGAATTGAACCTAGGTCCTCCACTCTCTGGGTAAAGATATTATATAAGAGGTAGGTTATGTGAGGACATAAGTGAAGGCCCATCCAATTTCTGTACCATACCCAGATTCAGTTTAGGCAGCTGATGCTTAGACTGGGACAGTCTAAGCTTTTCTGGTAGTGCAGATCTTGTTTGCACTACCCAGGCTTACTCAGGGTAATGAAGTCTGTATTTAGCTAAAACAAGCAGTGCTGTGTGCATACATTCAAGCATCAAGAGGGAACTTTGCACAATCCAGACAGCCTGAATTCCAAAAGCAATGTCCAGTTTCCCTATTTTGCCACAGCCAAACAAGGTGCATTATGAGGATTTACTACAACAAAATGAGAGATTAAGGCTAAATGATACACTACTTTTGGCTAATTAGTACCCTCCTCAAGCCAAGGACTTTTTGCTCATCGAGGCTCCAAGCTGCTGCCTCTGATAGGATCATTGTTAAGCCTGAGTTGATGATTTGTTTTAAATTCCAGCCCTTAAGCAAGATGTGGAATTTCCTTTTCTAATTTATTTAAATTAATGAGAAAAGGAAATAATCTTCAAGAGCAGACCTGGGTCTGCGGGCATGGTCTGTTCTTTCCTTTCTCTAATGGGTTCTCTGGGTTAACTTGCTGATTTAAAGAGTGCTGGATTCGATGCCAGCAAGAGAACAGGGCAAAGATAAAATTGTAACATGGGGAAGGCCTAGTCACACTGCTGATGAAAGGGGGAGTGCCTCTAGGCTCACAGATCCCTGGGCAGTAGAGCTTCTTTCTTCTGTCAGCAAAAGAACATCTTGCATCCAACCCAAAGCATGCAGAGGCACCCTGATGCTTTGTGTTGGCTGCCGCCCCCTTTAACAGCAGGCATGAAGAACCTCCAGGAACAGGTTTACACACCCTGGCAGCTTCTCTATGGTGGGTGCAATAGGACTTAAGTGCCAACTTTTAATTTTCATATGATGGCATATGTGGGAAATGAAGACACAGCTTGACTCTGCCATGAGGGTGAGGACACAGTCATATAGATCATGTTGGGTTCCACTTGGTCAGTGATGTTACCAATGTAATGTTACTGTGAGATCATCATCAGAGCCACAGACCTTGGTCCCAGGAGCTAATGCTGTGGTCCTATAGCACAACTGCATGCTTAGTAAGGCTATGCACTCTACTGGTCAAAGTAATAAAGCAGTATGTTGTAAATCCTGCTTGAGTTGCTTTAATGCACTTTCCATGGGAAAAATTCTGCTTAAACTAGTTTGATAGAGAAAGCATCCTGATGCCATCTTAAGATGTTTGTTGGGTCACTAGTTTATACAGTGTTTAACAACAAGCATTGCTGGACATGGCAGAGCACAGAAGTTTGGGTGAGTTGCTTCTACTTTCATACCTAATTTATAACATTTCTTCCATTCCTCCCGACACCATCACCGCCCCCCCCCCCCCCAACACACACACACAATTACAGAGGGTGCTGAGGTTTACTGGTTTCATTTTAACATGAACATGGAGTAAGACAAGGGAAGAGGTGAATAAGAGGAGTCTATTCACTGCCTGACTTGTAGAATCAAATAAAGAAACGCTGAAAGCCCTCAAAGAAACTCTGAAAGCCCTATGTCCTCAACCAATGCTATTAATTAATAAGCATAGCACTGCCAGCTCACATGGCAAGTTGCTCACTTTTGTCCCTTTTCACATAGTATGGAAAATAACCATTTGGCCTAATACCCCAAAGCCATAGCTTAGCAAATGGCTCTGCCACATGACCCATTCAGACAAACAGTTGAAGCAATTTTACCAGCTTGTATGAAACTTGGTCTGGGAATTCAACACTCCTTAAAGGCTTTTTCTTTCTCGAGTCTCATTATTTTGCAATTTTCAGTTTACCCTAAGGGTTACAGCAGATTCATGGCCTTACTATGGATGGCTTCTTTAAAGAAGTGTATGATGGGATATTATTACAATCAGGAGCAAAACCTAAACAGAGACCTCTTCTAGCCAGTTATTCCTCTTAAAAAATTAGACTGTACAAAATACCAATGTTTGGAAAGATTCTGTTTTCTCTGAATCCCCAAGTGTTGCTCAGAAAATAAAATCAATGATTCCTATTGCTATGAAAATCTATTTTTGCAACTGGTGGCAATCCCAAGCTTTAGCAATCACAGATACTATCATCATCATCACCTTGTTCAACATTTTCAGTGTAGGCTAGCAGCCCAGTCAAGTAACACAGCAGTAATCTCTTTCACTGAGTTCACTTTTATTCACAAGGCAAAAATTGGAGTTAGACTTTTAGGTTGTGGGCAAGGCACTCGCAAAGTGAGCAAATTGGCTTCTGCTCACAGAACTAATTTAATGTTTAAGTGCAACAAAAACACTAAACTAGCCTTGAAGAATGGATTCATGCACATCCAACAGGATTCACTAGACATGATCATGACCCAGGCCTCAATACAAGAATACTGCAAAAACTTTACTATTTTTTCTTCTTCACCTGACAATGCTTCATGTTTTGATTTCTCATAGAAATGTTGTTTCCCATTCTATTACTTTAAGTGCTTATTAAAATACTGTGTAGTTTTATTTAAGATCTGCTAGATGCTTCTCTTTCAGTAATAAAATATGGAGTATTCTCTCTCAATGATATTCAGTTCGCAGAACTCAAAGGAAACACATTCATGCTTAAAATAAACATATCAATGTACAGCACTGGGTCCAAAATATGTCTTCAATAAAACCCAGGGCTGTATTGGGAAACTGTACATTGATCCACAACTCACTTCTTTAGCTAAGAACCCTTTTATCCAGGTGCTGCTTTTTTCAACCTCTGGCAGTGAGCGGAATACAAACCTGGATTTTCCAGTTCTAGAGCAAATCTACTGGGCGGAGCACATTTGTAACCGTCCATCTCTCTGACAGACTCTCTAACCATTTGTCTTCCAGAGACAGACTACTCTGTGTCTTGGATCAGCACCATTTCTTAAGCATGCAGGGCACTTAAGAGTGTCGCATTCCAATCCTGGGTCTTTCATGCCTATTAATTCATGCAGCGTCCTTTTTGCAAAGTCTCCATGTATCCCTCAATGAGGCATATGCACACATTTCCAGACAAATAAGCTGTATTTTCAAAAAAGAAGTTAAGCAAGAGATAAAAAAAAAAAAAAAGCCAGGTTAGCATATTTATAAGATAAACCTCTATTAACACTATTATCCAGTAAATTTTAAAAAATGATTTCAAACATTATTAGCACTTGCAGAAGTGGTTTAACTTTCTATTCTGCTGAATGTTAAGCAGCTCATACTAGTGGTTGTGCTCTTAAATAGGAAGAAAACACATGCTGTGAACCTGTGACTACTCCTGTACAATCATCAAGAACGAGCTTAGAGCTTTAAATGACAGATACTGGACTTAATATTACCTCTTCATTATTAAAAACTGTTTATACTAAATCCCAAATTACTTTGGCAGAACAATGGAAAGCCATACATACCTGCAATCATCCCCACCAGCACTGACAACATATCTATCCCCGCTTGTAAATCGAATATTAGTCAAATGGGCTGAGTGACCTAAAAATCGTTTGTGTTTTGCCTAAAACAAAGAACAAATGTAAAGCCATGAATACTCTTCTTTTGTTTACAAGATGCATACAGAAATATGCCTTTGTTCCTATCTATATAGATAGCACTGTATCCCCAGGCTCCTAAATGTTCTATAGGCTCCTAGTTTCAGGAGTTATTTCATGAAAAACAACCACCATTGGGGTATAATGCAGCAGCTATTAAATTGTCTCTAAATACTTGTGTGCATGTGCGAGGGAAAGAAACAATCTTATCATCTATCTTTAGTGCTCCATTGATTTGAAATCTTGTGCTATTATACAAGATCTTTGGAAAGAACAAGAACTATTGTACAAGGTTTTCGAAAAACCTGAAAAGCAAATATACTCAGGAGACTACAGAGGTAATATCAAATGGGTACATTTAAAACCTACAAATTAGAGAAGAAAGCATTATCATCAACCCTTCCCCTAGAGAAACTCTAAGGAAATCACAGTATCATAAGCACTGTTTTTTTGCATTGACACAAATTAAAGGTTCTTACAAACTTTTCAGGACATGGAAAGTCGAACAGTTTGACCATGCCAAAATCATCGCCTGTTACAAGGTTGATTCCCGAGTGAGAAACACAGGCACAATTTACATCAGCTTTCTCAGCATGCCTGGACCAGATTCCAACTACTTCATCCCCTAGAACGCTGAAAGAGAAGAGCAAGAGGGTCCCTTGGAAACTGTTGCATTGTAGAAAAAGAAATACAAACAGATCTATTAGTTTGTGATTATGATCCAGTGTTAATTTAAAATGATGAGAGAGACAGATGCATAATATAGCTAATGCAAAAACTTAAGTAGGGTGTGAAACTAATAGCGTTAAAATTGATCAATGAGAGAATTTATTTTTCTGTCTTGGCAATTACATGAGGTGCCTTAGCACAGTAAAGTAGCTGAATGAAGATGATACAATTAGAACTGGTTGAAATAAGTTTAGTGATGTTTTCAATAGCAAGGTTCCTGAAGTCCAGTGTGGACTCCTTCATTAATTCCAGCAAGAAAAAGATAGACTCAAACTGAAAATCTGACCTCTCTTTCCAACAGCAGATGTCTTAACAAAAACCTGTTATGAAAAATCCTTTGAAAAGATTGGTTTTCATTCTGTATGGAATTGATGCTCTCTAGCCAGCTCTAATCACATTGTACATGTACACTTCCCAAAATGGACTTAAACCAAGCATTTCATTCTTTATAGGTGAAGCCCTGAAAATTTGAGATGGATGCCAAAAACTGTTCTGGTATGTTTTCCCCATTCAGGCTACTGCACAATACCTTGTAAAAGATAGTTATGATGGCTAGGGACAGAAGCTACACAAAAACTGGCTTAAGTGATCAGAAACTGGTTTAAACCTGTAACAGAACATAAGTTCAGTGCACACAAACCAGCTTGAAAATGGCTGAAACTGGTTTAAGATAAACCTGGTTGAATATAGTATCAGACTTAACTGATTTGGGTCAAACTGGTTTATGCAACTTCTGTCCCAGATTCCTTCCTGGTTTAAGTTAAATCAGAGTCCCCCAGCATTCCAGCATGCTTTTCAGCCCTGGGCTGGAATGTCTGCTCCAGAGAGTGAGGCTGGCCCCACCCCTCTCCTCCCTAGCCCGAGCACACTGCTCCTGGCCACCTGAGAAGGAGGTGGAGAGTTCAGACACAGCAATATCTGCCTCGTTTTCCCCTGCCCCACCCTCCCCTTGCTGCTCAAGCAGGGATCCCCTCATCCCCTTCCCCTCTCCCACAGCACGGACTCCAGCCACACAGACCCTAGCCAGCATCTGGTCACGGTCACGCCACACCCATACTAGCTAATGCTGAGTGGTGTCTGTGTGTGCATCTCCAAATTCACTGGGACAAAGACAAACAGAACGGTGTCTGCTTAGGGCTTTTTGGAGCTAATCAACAGGTAAGCTGGTTATGTCCTTCTGTCCCTTCCTTGGAAAAAACTGTTTAATAAGAGCTTGAACTAATGAAAGAGACTTTTGTTTTCTTGATGGGCTGATAAACTTTGTGTTATCAGCTCCCTGCTGGCTTGCTTGCAGTTTGCTGTAGCAAGTATGAAGAAGCAGGGAGAGGGAGATTGAAAACTTCAGTATCATCAACAGATGCATGCAGTCCACATAAGCAGTCCAGCTAACTGGGGGCTGGAAACACTCCCTGCTCCTTAAACAGTGAGCCAGGAAAAGCTTGATGATGGCTGCTTCCCCCTCCCCATCCAGGAACATCTTGTCTGGGGACTGTGCAGATAGGGTGGGGTTTTAAACCCGTCCCTAATTATAGTGTCCTGTCGGTGTCTGACAACCTCCCCTCCCTCATCTCAGCACTGAAGAAGGGAAGGGAGGGATGTTCTAGAGTCCTTCTGGCTTATAGCCTAAGCCACTGCAGGCATGTATCTGCATTTCTTGATTAAAAGTGAATGTCTATCCACTTGCAAATTGGTTCAATCTCTGTATGTTAGACTAACCTGCAAAAATTGAATCAATTTAGGTTAAGGCTTTTTGAATATCTGTCCCTAGCTGATATGTTTAGGCCTGTCTGTGTTTCTCTAACGCATGAAAGAACAAAGGAATATATAGTTATGTTAATCAATAGAATATTAAATCATAACATGGAGAGGTTAAAAATGGCTCAGGATCTAATGACTTGAAAACTCTCAAATTCTGTCCAACACTACCCCAAGTGTGATGAGAACTCATAGTCCCCTTCATTTGGTTTAAAGAGGAATGCTGGCAGCGGACTGACTCCCATTATGGTGCAACGTAGTTGAATGTGCCAGCCTTCAGGACATACAAGAACCCCAGCTTTTGTTCTGGGAGAGAAGGATATGGGTTGGCAATTTTTGGATTTTTCACTTACTAACTGTTAATGCATGGATGCATGTATATGACTAGACTTACTATTCTGCATGGATTGTGATTTTAAATGCTTCACAAAGTGACCCGAAATTGGTAAGTGAGTTCAGATTTGTTTAAAAATAAAATAAATAACTGCAATAAAAATATCCCCAAAATCTTGGGAAAAGATTCCAAACTTAATAATCTATTATTTTACGTAGAGATATTATCAGTTCTTAAAATGTTTCCTATATTTTTTAACAGACCAAAATGTTTCACCATTTTAACAATAGAAATCATAGTTGTTCCATAAAGTCTATAGATAGCAATACTTGTGTGTACTTTAGTCCTGTCCACTATGGACTCTAGTATAGGCTACATAAAACTTGAATTGCTAGAGCCCTGTATTCTATTACATAGCTTATATTTGATGCAATTTCAAGGTTTTATCTGTCCTTGAATCCTGCTCTATGTCACAGTTACTACTACAACATATTTCAATTAACTGGGAGAGCAGGATGCATTTGACCTTTCAGATTGCCATAGAAAGATCCAGAAGGCACTCTTCTGTCAGAACCTATATACATCTGATATCCTGATTTGACTAAGTGCCAACAATATCCAGTGTCATTATACTATGTCCATGTACTATGCTATTATTCTGTTGCCAGAAGACAGGTATTTAAAAAGCACACTTGATTAAACATAAGTGTTCCAGTATCCTTTATGCATATAAGTTTTCTTTCTTGGTGGAAAAGAAATGGCCTCTTTAGCAGCAAGTATGAAACTGTGAATTATGTACCTGGTCCAAGTAGCCCATGTTATTCTGTCAATCACAGCCTGGTCTGTAAGCTGTTTTCCTGAAGGCACTTCATAGACCTGCCTTTTGTAAGACCCAGTAGAAACCTTGGAGTATGAACACAGATAATAGTTTGAGTTATAATACTGGAAGTGATTTCAAGTGGGAAAGATATCACTACACTATCAGTCTGAATCTAGGAGACACTGAAATGGACACTCCCTTGAAAAAAAAAATCCAGTAAGGTATCCTGTGCAATGATCTGATACCTCTCAAAAATGTTTATATGCAGAATACAAAAAAGGAAAGCTATCTGAAAAATGTCTAAAAATTAATACGCAAGTGAAATATATGGAAAGTCCTTTACATATACAGCACTCAAAATGAAACTCTCATACTATTCCTCCTCTCTAATGGTGGCACAGCAGGGAAAAGAGAATGTGGCTGGGGCATTCATACTCCAGCCTGAGACCAAGGCATATTCTTGGACTACTGAAGCCATCTGCAGCCCCCTGGCTGGGTTTATAACCTATCAAGGGTGGGGGGGGCAGGGGAAGTGGAGAGGCTGTATGTACACAACAGCAGTGCTCAAGGTTTTGGCTCCATGGGCCAAATGATTGGTGCACAGCTGGTCCATGGGCCAAATTGGGCCCTGCTAGCTCTGCATCCCAAGATTGGGTTCCAGGGCCCTGTGCTGCCCCCATGTGCCAGGATCAGGACCTAAGGGCCTGCACTGTCCTGTGTGTCCCATCTAGCACACAGGGTCATCGGCCACAGGACTCCCCATGGACCCATGGGTACCCTGATGCCAAGAAGAAATGGTGCTGGGGGCCAGATTTGGCCTATGGGCCAAGGGTTGAGCACCTCTGATATAGAACAGTGGAGCCACAACAGTCTAGTTTGAGTGCTGATCAGAGAATGCTTGTACCGACAGGCCACCTACTCCATTGTTATGGTCAGGAATCTGCTGGGCATGGCATGACTTCCCGATAATCTTTGGATGTAAGGCAGTATTTTTTTTCCCTTTTTCAAAAGGTTGCACACCCAACCACATTAAGAAAAATATATAGCAGGGAAAGAATGACTGCTGTCTCATGGTAATTCTGGAATATATTTCTCCTTCCTGTATTTGTTTCTCACATTTAGATACTTATGAGGCGAAACAACTCATTTTTTATTTTTATCTGAGCTCTACATAGCCTGTAACAAAAATAACACCCCATTTAGGACAGTTATCAATTTTAACTATGAAAGGCCTGAATTTAGACACCTCAGGTAGCTGCTGATCAGGACTGAGATACAAAGGGTAGAGCTTCGTAAGACATCTTGTACACAGCATCTGTCACTAACATATTTGGGCAAGTAAATATTAGCAGACTGACACTTTCATCAGCAACACATTCACTGACAAAATGTAAATGTATATTTATGATATACACAATTATCTCAAAATATATACAATGTAAAGAGTGATCTCAAATGACAAGTACCTGGAGATAGCAGCTATCTGCAGAGAAGTCCATCTGGATCACAAAGCTTGGGATATCTTTGCAATAGCTGACTCGATTTAGTGTGGGACCCAAGGTTAAGTCATAAAAATCTACGGCATTCTCACTAGAACCCACTGCTAAATAACGAGAATCTGGACTAAACCTGAATAGAGAAATGATTTAAGATATGTTAAAATCCATAAGAAGCAGCAAATAAGAATCTCTAAGCAATTTTCATTGCCATCCTTTGACATCAAGTTTCATGGCGTTACAAAAGGGATCAAGGTCTTATTCAGAGGGGTAAAAGACATGAAGCAATGTGTATCTGAGGCCACTTTCTCCACCAATATGATTATTAAATAGTAAGAAAAGATATTTAAAGGAGCAAATGTTGTGACGTTGCTGTCTGTGGTTTAATCTTGCTCGACTCTATGGGCGTGTCCAGATGAGCTCACATGTCCCTCTTGCAGCCTGTGAAACCACTTTGAGATGCTGCAAGAGGCACGTGCAGGAACAGGAAAAGGTTCTGCCCGCTGCAAGTTTGCAGCGCGAGGGCAAAATTAGACTCTTGGATATCCAGGGGTCTAAAAAAACAGAGTTAAAAAAAGCTGGGCAGGGCACGGTCCCAGACCCTGCCCTGAGGCAACCGGAGCCCAGGTCCTCCACAGACACTCTGGCTGCCAGACCATCTCTGTAGTTGGCCCTCACCCTGGTGCTGAAGCATGATGCCTGCCCATGTAGGGCAGGCAGCATGCCAGCAGCAGGGCTCCAGTGCCGGTAAGTAAGGGGTCAGGGGGACTGAAGGAGGGGGTAGGGGACTATGGGGGGATCCCCACTGGCCCCGCCCACTCCCCCAGCCCCCCCCA
>NW_005842650.1:446299-446838 GCF_000455745.1 Alligator sinensis | reverse complement strand
GGGGAGCAGAGCCATGGTGGGGGGGCTGCACCAGCCAGTGGGGGATGGGGCTAGCTGGGCCATTTGGCCCCTGTGGGGGGCTGTAACATAAGGGGGGCCATAGCCCCTGTTGGGAGGCCATAGCCCCTGAGAGGGGGCTATAATCCTTGTTGGGGGGCTGTAGCCCCCGTTGCGGGGTAGCAGAATATATATTCATGTATTCGTGAATTCATTAAACGTGTATTTAGAGCTCACTGTATTATTATGATAGAGATACTGGTAGTCTTCCAAATTGCTTTAACAGTGTGTGTGTGTGTGTGTGTGTGTAAAAAACATTGCCCAACTGATCACTGTCCCTCTCTCTCTCTTTATAGTGGTCTTTTGTTTTAATTGCGGAGGAACATGGATTTAGGGGTATTTTAGAGAGTGACTGGGATTTTTTTTTATCAAGGATTTTTCAGTTTTCCAATAGGGAACAACAGAATTCCTGCCAGGAAGGTCAGTGGCAGGACCCTGCCTGCTCAGAGCTGGCACCTTGGACCCAGCTGGCTGTGGCTGAC
>NW_005842650.1:437750-446159 GCF_000455745.1 Alligator sinensis | reverse complement strand
GGCCCCCCCTGCCAGCTGGCCCCGAGGGGCAGATGCCTCTACTGGCTGTGCAGTTCCTGTCTGGGTCTGGCAAGTGTGCAGCTGGTCACAGCCAGGCAGCAGCCCCCACTGCCAGACTGCTGCAGTGAGTAAAGGGTGCAGGGAACTCTCAGGGCTGCTTCAGCAATCCAGCTGGCACAAGGGGTAGTGTCCCCAGGTACCAATTGGCTGGGCCCCTGAAGGTCCTGAGAGCAAGTAGCCCTGAGCTACTTCCCAGGGCAGCTTTTTGTACTGCTGGGGTCAGCACAGGTGCTGGCCCCGGGCTCTAGCTCCCCCTGGCTGCAGATCTGGGAGGAGCCAGGCAGGGTTATTTTGCCCCAAGTGACACAATTTGCTCCACAACAAAGTGCATGTCCAAGCAAGTGCACTGAGGCAAAAAGCCCCGGTTCAAATTTGCACCGCTTCTATTTGACCTGCTGCAAGTCCACGTGCTTGCATGTGTGGACACGCCCTATGAGATCTCTTCACAAAAGCATTTTATGTTTAGTATAAGAGAATTTTGTTTTAGCCAAAGAATAAGTTTCCAGCCCCTGGATGTGATCTAACCTTCACTACTTTGTAAAAGAAGAGCACAAAAATTTATGACACAAAGAATGAAATGTAGATACAATATGAAATTTAGCAGGACTAAATATGGAGGAATATACACTTCTTAGGAACAACAACAGCTGAAAAAAAGAAGATTACTTCATATATAGAGTAAGGTTTGAAACTGAAATAATAATTTGAGAGGAAGTCAGAAATTGGAATGGCAATAAGGCCGGATAGAATATCTGGGCACAGCTTTTTAAAATATACAAGGTTCAGCAAGTGGCAGCTTAACTGTGCTTGCACCTAAATGACAAGGATGTTATTACTTGCCCATCTTTTATTACAGGTATTAACTTACGATTTATATCTAACTGCATTTCATAACTGCCCTCCTGATTTTCAAAATCCCTCCATGATCTTCTTCCATCTTACCCTTTTATTTTGTATTCAGCCTCTGCCCTACTCACTACACAACTTCAGCTCTTATCTTCTACCTCCCCACCTTGTGACTCCCAGAAGAGTCACTTCTTCATTTGTAAATCATTCTCTGCACGAGGTTTTTTGCTTCTGTTCACAAGAGGAGGAATTTCTTCTTTTTTGGATCTTCTCTTTTGGATTTTAATGGACCCCTCTTAATAGATCCATCATCATACCAGTCTCTGGCTAAACTTGCTAACATTTTTTTTTCTCTTTAAGCCTCTGCTTTCTGTTTGGTTACTCTGTTGCATCTTCAGATAATATGTCATTTCTCCTGGTTATGCTCTATATGGGTGTTATTGCACCAACTCTGTGAACTATTCATTCTGTTCTGTCTCTGCAAAAAATGTATACAGCTCTGTACAATGGATACTGAACAATTTACATTCCAAGTACACATTAAAAAAATTATACTGAGTTGAGAGTGGATAAATATTTTTTTTAGGTATTTTAGCAAATCTGAATCTGGGGTTTATAAAATAGATTATTTCATATGAAAAAAATGTATTTTTTAACTTTATAAACTCAGTTCATCTCTCTCAGTTCTACTGCACCAGAGTAGATAAATGGCATGAATTTTCTGACCTGATGTCTTGGATAGCTGATCTTCGGTCTCTTTTTTTCCCCCATATTTTTAATGAGGTCACAAGCAAGATGATAAATTCCCCATTTTTCATGCCAATAGCCACCATATCACCTTCTGGGCTGTAACAAACTGTACGAGCTGCATGTCCCAAACTGACTTTGTTCAGCATCTTCTGTGAGAAAATAATGAAAAAAACCACGGAGGAGTAAATGTTTATATCTATGCACATTTCAAAATACTCTTCAATCAATTTAAAAGTGTATCAACTTAATTATTTTCAAAACGAAAGACAATGTAATGACATGTTAGTGTCACTTCTCAAACTACGTTAGGAAAAATAAATTTCAAATCCTCAGCTGTTAGATAAATCTGAGGATCATTTTTGCCTAGGAAAACAGATAGTTGCCTTACCTTACTAACTGTGCACCTACCTTTTCAGCAATATCCCACAGTCTCACTGTCCCATCTTCTGCGGCAGAAAGGAAAAAATCTCTTGAAGGATGCGTTGCCAGTCCCCAGATAGGACCATCCATATGACCATTAATTAGAATGTTACATGCTGCATTTTTCTCTCCAACTTCAATTATTTCAGCATTTCTTGTCCCAACAAGAATTTTCCCCTTGAACAATAGTGAAAGAAGTACTACTGTTTTACACAAACTAGGGATAACAAATAGCAAGAAACCAACTGTTGCTACAATTCTACCAACAGGGACTGCTTAAATCAGGTAATAAAAGTTAAATTATTTTCTAATGGGAAGATCATATTTGAAAACGTTTTTTTCAAAATCGTTTCATGATTTGAAACCAAAATGGCAAGATTCTAGAAGAATTGTGGAAATATTATATGTCAATTATATGACTACCTGAATTTCCATTCAGAAGACAGATATGAGAGATAAATCTGAATAGAGAAATATCAGCCTAATTAGAACCAACATTTCTGAAATGTATTTCTGTTTTTGCTGGAAAATCAGCTTTCTGACAAATTATCCATAGCCATACCAATACCTTTAATTTAAAAGCATTTAATAGTTTAAATTAGACACTACTTAATACTATGTAAAATAAGTTGGCATCAACTTAACTTAATTATTCAAATGAACACTCACAAGAGCAAGTAGCAACAAAGCAGCAACAAAGTCTTCTGCATATCTATCAGCTGAATAATAACCCTAAGGTTCTCAGCAGTGTATTAAAGAGAACAAGCCTTACTTTGCCTCTGCAAACAGAGCGAACACAGTCAGTAATCTGTCCTGTTTCCAGTCTGAAGGCACGACATCGCTTCAGCTCTTGATCCCATAGTTTAACTGCTCCTCCTTCCTTTGACCTTATAAGAAAACAGCCAAAACTCACAAAGTATGAAAGCCAACTGAAAAATGTTAATGAATTTTTAAAAATTTTATATAGTGAAATATAACTTCAGTAAAGACATTCTAAGTTTATTCCTTAAAGATTCCTTTTGCTTTGTATAGGAAAAGCTCTTAATATGTAATATAGTCCTCTATAAAACTCTGTAACCAAACAAAACAAATAGAGTTAATACGTACAGAATGGTTAGTTATGAATTGTTTTCAGCTTTTGATTTAAGGATAGATTTGCTTTTCAGTTATTTTGAACCTCTCAATCTCATCCTTCAAAACATACCCACTATTTGATGTGAATTATTGATGATGTACTATACTACTTCTATGAAGCTGACCAACTTGGTTTAAGTAACATTTTTCTTGTTTATTGTCCATGGAAATGGACAATGTTCCTCAAACATGGGATGTTTTTTCCTCTACAACAGTGAACTTAAACTTGGAAAACTCTTTTAGCATGTGACAAAAATAAAATAAGAAACAGACAAAACAAAAGAAACCAACAAACCTGTTGGTTTAGTACTTTAGATTAAAAGTGATGCTATCACAATATAACACTAATTCCAGAAGATGGTGAGAGGAAAAAAAGCAGGAGGAAAGTGGGAATTGGAATTAAAAGAAAAAGAAACAGAAGAGAAAAATGTGAAATGAGAAAGAGAAACCAGAGAATCAGAAATGAGAATCAAATTTGGAATACATATTCTTAATGACTATAAACAGCACTTATTCAATACCTTTAGTGTGCTAGATGTTTAACAGAACAAGTTACAAATATAATGCCTGCTCTATAGGGCCCCCATTACACATTACACTTAAGGCATGAATAACTAGGTTATCATGCCTTAAGTTGTGACCCAGCTACATATTCAACCAATTAATGGTGTGATAAAACAAGCAGCAAGCTACAAAGTTATTCCACAAAAATGTGTAAAAACTTTGTAACTTGTTCTAATCGTGCTATTAATTGTGTGGCCAAATGCTCCCCTGCAGCTGGGGGCCATATTGTTTAAGGGACTCTGAGCCACAGGGGTGCACCACCTGCTGCCAGCCCCGCAGCTGAGGGGCTTGCAGCAGACAGAACGTTGCCCCCCTACCCCCTGAGCCTCCCCAGCTGAGGGGCTTGCAGCAGACAGAACGTTGTCCCCCTACCTCCTGAGCCTCCCCAGCTGCAGGGCTTGAAGCAGGGGCAATGGGAATAACATTTCCTCCAGTATGAGCCTCCTAAGGTGTGGGGCACACAATAGCAGCTGTGTTCCTCCACGTTGCCCCCACTGCAAGCCCCACAGGGACATGGGCTCTGGGCCTGCAGCAAGGACAGCGTGAGGGAATGCTGCCACCACTGAGAGCCCCACACCTCAAGGCTCCCAGTGGGGGCAGTGTTCTCCTCATTGCCCTGCTGTAAGCCCCCAGCCAACAATGCTCACAGCGGGGTAAGCATTCGCAGCATTGCACCCACTGCAAGCCCTGAAGTCCATATTTGCTGCAGAGCTTGCAGGGAGGGCAGTGTGGGGAATGCTGCCCCACAAAAACAGTGCATGCCCTTGTGTGTTTGGGACTGAGCTGATGCAGCTATCATCAGGAAGGGAGGGGCAAGCTAGCAGCAGTGAGCTGCTCCTTTCACAAGCTGCCAGCTTGCCTGCCCTGAGTGGGCAGTGTGTGTGGATTGCAGCCCTCCCCATGTCTCCCCCAGCTGGGGTACTGGGGGTAGCCAGGCCAGGCCCACAAGGCAGGGGGGCTCTGATCTACCCCCCACCTCCAACCTAGGCCAGGTGAGCTGGCAGCTCCTGAAAAGAGAAGCTCACTGCTACTGGCTTTCCCCTCCCTCCTCCCCCTCCCTCCCTGGTGACAGTCCCGGAGCTAGGAGGGGTGCTGGAGCTGGGAAGAGGTGCTTCTTGCCTGGCTAGGTAGGCTCAATTCCCGTACCCCACCACAGGCTATGGGATTGAAGGGGGAGTGCTCTAACTCATGGCACTTTATAAAAAGCACTATGAGTTAGACTGGAGGCCTGAACTTCTGTCAGAGCCCCATGTTATTCTTGTGCTCTCACTAATTCAGTTCTGGCCTTGTCCATGGGCCTGCCCAACTTTCAGTACAATTCAGAACACCCCTACCTCATAAAGCAGTAAGAAGGAAGGATAGAACAATAAGACTGAATATCTATTTGATAGGTTGTGCAAGCTCCATGGAAACTATTTTTAATTATACATTCCACTGTCAGTGTTAAAACTAAAGCACATTAAACGGATGATTCTAACTTGTCATGAGCACATGCTGGTGTGTACTTTATTCAGACTTACACTGTTCTTAGAGGAGCTATTACAACAGATCCTTCAAAGTCTGTGAAGCTAAAGGGTCACAAAGGTATGCAAGTGTATTGCATACATCAAGTTCCCTCTAACACATATGTACGTATCCATACATCTTTTGTTTCTTATTAATAAGAAAGGTTGTGATTTGCAGAATGCAATTCAAGGAATAAACGGGCATCTTTTACTAATTCTGCTGGACAGTAAGTACAATAATAGACAAATGAAAATTCAGCCTGAACACACACTTTTTTTCCCCTCAAGGTAACACTATTGGGACAAGGAGAACTGCACTTTTTAGCAAAACGTTAGGGGAAATGATTGGGGATGAACCTACAAATACAACAATGATGGTTTTAATTTAAAATAGAGTCAAACTATCTTCAACTTAAGAAGAGTTACTGTATCTCACTAAGGACTCCACAGAATGAACTCAGAGAAACTCTAGTTACTTTATGTGCTGGAATGTATTTAATGCTTCCATCAAGGAATTGTTATGTATTTACCAGTACCTAGTTGGTCTTCTAGCCACACGTAAATATTGTATTTACTTGATTAAAAGATGAATCCCCCCATTTAACATGGAGGAAAAAAAAACCCTTGTCTTGTAATTGAGTATGAGGAAGTGGGGGGCAGGCAACTGCTGCCTGACTGAGTTGGGGTCAGAGCTACAGCTGCTGCCCGACTCCACTGCCTCTGCATACCCTGCCACTCCCCACCTTGGCCTCAAGCCCCCACTGCACCTTCTCTCCCTGCCATGACACTTCTCCTCCTCTCTTTCCCCCTGCTGCACTCCTCCTTAATTTTGCTTTGCACAAGCATGCTATGTCCTCATGGCAGCCGAGAGCATGGAGCACGTGCTCTAGCCTGGCCCTGTAGCAGTGGTGTTGGCTCCAGGCCACTGCTGTAGGGCCAGGCTGGAGCTGTACTTGATGCCCCTAGGCTGCAGTAGGAATAGAGCCTGCCGGCATGGAGCAATGATAAAAGGGAGGTGGAGGGGCAGGTTGGGGGGGTGGGCGGAAAGGACAGAAAAAATCAGGCGGTGGGGACCCAAGGCTGCAGGGAGCAGAAGCAGCATGGAGGGAGAAAGCGGGGGGATGGGAGAAGGGGAAGAGACTATGAGGGGAAGGCACAACAGGGAAGGTAAATGGGGAGGGAGGAGGGGACAGGCAACAGGGGGCAAGATGCCTGCCTTCCCTGCTCCCTGTCCTACCACCTCCACAGTGCCTGCCCCCTACTACCTGTCCCCCTACTGTCTGTCCCCCACTGTTCCCTCCACTGCCTGCCCTACCACATGCTCCCCTACTGCCTTCTCCATAATTGCCTTCCCCACTATCTGTCCCCCTCATCACTTTTCCCCCCATACGTCAGGGATGATCCTCCAATAATTTAAGATGATCCTCCAATAATTAGATTCTATACATGGAATATTATAAAAAAAAATATAAATGTTTTCATGTATGGAATCTAATTACTTGCGGGGTCATCTTCAATTCAGAGCTGTATTATATTTGGGTAAAGATGGTAGTAAAGACATCTTGAAAAATTGGAAGTAGTTTGCATATGTGATTAAATAAAATGACTGAGGGTACATACTGAAAGTTAATGACATTAAGTATGTTTATACATTACATAATATCTTAGTAATGTATATTTGCATGAGAATAAAAATAAGACTCACGGTCTTTCCTTGCCTCCTGTTACGATCAGGCCATCTCTTAGTGTGGTGTACATTGTGAAAACAGGCCCATTGTGAGCTTTGGCCACAATTCGTACCAATACATTCTCTTTCCAAACACAAACATCTCCACTGATGGTACCTGTAAATGTCAAGTTATTCTGAAAAGGGGAAAAATATACTCATCATATAATTCCAATTGAGGCAAGAGAAATACATATATTAAGAAATCATAATCTATATTGAAGGTAGATTAGGGTTTTCTTAGCATCTGGTATTAGGGTAGCAGACCAATGGCAGCTCATGGGGGCATTTTATTGGCAGAGGAAAGAGGTAGGCAGAGATTCCCAAGGTAAACAGTAAGCATATGCATGAAAGACTTTAGTTCTAGTCCCTTAAAGCTGTCACCTGTGTTCTATTCTAGCAATATAGGCAAAGGATGCAGCAAAGATCATTCCTGGTTTGTGATGTCCAGCCCTGAATACTATGTCTTTATAAAGGAAGTTAAGGTATAGGATTCAATGGTAGGGGTCTCTGCACCTTTACCCCATCATCCCTTTGCACAATCATGAAATAGTGAATTACAAGCAGTCAATGTACTAATGATGCATGTCACTCTTGCTTACCCTTCATTATGCTACTGACCTTATCTACCATATTTACTTGCATCCAAGACAAGTTGTGTGCTGGAAGAAAAAACATGGGGGGAAAAAAAGCTTTGTTGGACAGGGTTTGAGAGAAGCAGGTATGGGGGCAGAGTGGGGGGAATAGACAACAAAGGTTAAGCACAGGCATGGGGGAGGTGTGACAAAAGGTGTAAGGGACAGGCACTGAAGGGGAGAAGATGCCAAGGATTAGGCACAGGCATAGGGTGGGGACAAGGGTTACAGGAGGCAGGGGGCAAGTGGCAGGGGGGCAGGTGGAGAGAACAAAGAGATGTGGGATGCAAGGGGCAGGGGTATGGCCCCTTGCCCCCACTGTTGCTTTCTCTGCCACAGTAGTGGGGGGGACAAATTTAGGATGGCTGTCCACCAATTAGATTCTATACCTGGAAAATTATAACAGATTTATAAATTTCCAAGCATAAAATCTAACTACTGGGGAGTCATCTTAAATTCAAAGTCATCTTGGATGCAGGTAAATATGGCATTTATATGGCCCCAGCACTGTAGTATTTGAGCTCTTCCCAATCTTTAATGTAATTATCTTCACAAAACTGCTGTGAGGTGGGAAAGTGCTATTAGCTCCATCTTACAGATGGGGAACTGGTGCACAGAAAGACTATGTCAGTAGCAGTTGGGGGCCTAAATACCTTTAAAAATCTGGCTCTGTGGGCACTGACAGATGTGCAGCTCCCTGCTGGAACTCATGATATCTCACAGCAAGGGCCATGAGTTACAATGTTCCCCCTGACCCAACAGATGTTTG
>NW_005842650.1:433449-437730 GCF_000455745.1 Alligator sinensis | reverse complement strand
TCCAATGATCACCCCTCCCCATGGTCCACAAGATCGCCCAGGGGCCCTCCCCCCTGGTCTGTGGGACTGGTTGGGGGGGGGGGGGGGGGGGGCATGTGCCCCCCGACTAAGGTGGCACCAGTCGTCCCAAGGTCCAAAATCCCAGACCAATTGCTCTTCATGCCTAATGCCTGTAAGAGGTAATGTTTTAGTCTGTTTACATTTGTCCACTTTAAAAAAAATCCTTCCTTCAACCTAAAAATGGCATCAATCAGGAAATTTAATATTTTTAGTGACATGATTTTACTTCACCTGACAAAAAAATATTAACTTTACTTTTCTAAGAAAGGACATGTGTACTGTGCACAGTGAAATGCAGATACAATTCCCCAAAAGGAATCATCCATTTATTCCACTGACAATCTGAACAAAATCTACCATTTGTGAATCTTTACAACATTACTAAAAACATGTTGTACCCATTTAGCACCTTTAATGCCAAGGGATCCTAATTCATTTTTCAAATTATCATTTGCAACCAATACAGAAATGCAGCTGATTCTATACGGGAGTGATATAGTTGATTGACAGTTAAGTGTGTCTACATGAGATGCTTAATGCACCAATAAATTAATTCTACTGAGCACTAGCACATCACAGCAAAAGCTGTGATAATGTGCAGTAGAATTAGTCTATTGCACATTAAGTGCCATAAAAAGACCATGTGCCAGTACTACTGTGCATTTAGTTAGTATCTCATATCAGAGGTACTAAACTTAATGCACAGTAACAATGGCACATTAATATATGTGCAGATGTGCCAAGTGCACAGTAACCCTCTCACTATAATTAACGAAAAGGGAAAAATCTATCTGAATTCAGAGAATCCAATTCAATATCCAACTGAAACTGCAGCATGGAGCTAGCCAGAATGAATGTGTGTGTGTGACCTGAAAGCTGCCACTGACACCATCTTCTTTATTTGTGAAAAGTGGCACATGCATCTTCAACTGAGCTATTTAGATTTGTATCCAAAAATAAAAGAGGCTGCCAGTGGCCTAACTGCTTCCAGCTGGCCTACAGTTACCCTTATGGTTATGGTTATCTGCCTAAAACCAGCAGCTTTTGTCAGTTCCCAGAAGGCTACTTAATAGCATGGTATCCTGTTCAGGAATAGGACCCTGCCTGCCGGCTTGTGGTTTTCTGGCTCCTGTCTGCTAGTTCCTGGTTCTTGCCTGCTCTTTCCTTGTTCCTGTCTTCAGCCTAGGTCCCTGCTTCCTGATTTGCTGGTTCCTGACCCCTTTGCTTCAGTCAGGATCCATGCTTCTGATCCCCTGGTTTGTGATTTTCTTGGCACCCTATGCTTTCTGGCCTTGACTACACCCTGCAGACCTCCACAAGATTTCATAGATTTCATAGATTTCATAGACATTAGGGCTGGAAGGGACCTCGGAAGATCATCGAGTCCAGCCCCCTGCCCAAAGGGCAGGAAGTCAGCTGGGGTCATAGGATCCCAGCAAGATGAGCATCCAGTTTCATCTTGAAGGTGTTCAATGAAGGCGCTTGAACCACCTCCGGTGGCAGGCTGTTCCAGACCTTGGGGGCTCGGACAGTAAAAAAATTCTTCCTTATGTCCAGCCTGAAACGATCTTGAAGTAGTTTGTGACCATTCGACCTCGTCATCCCTTGGGGCGCTCTGGTGAACAAACGTTCCCCCAGATACTGGTGGTCACCCCTGATAAACTTGTAGGTGGCCATCAGATCACCCCTGAGCCTGCGCTTTTTCAGGCTAAAGAGCCCCAGGGCTCTCAGCCTGTCATCATAGGGTCTGCTTCCCTGACCTCTGATCATGCGCGTGGCTCTTCTCTGGACTCTCTCAAGCTTCTCCACATCCTTTTTGAATTGTGGAGCCCAAAACTGGACACAGTACTCCAGCTGCGGCCTCACTAAGGCCGAGTACAGGGGGAGAATGACGTCCCGGGATTTGCTTGAGAAGCATCTATGGATGCAAGCCAGCGTTTTGGTCGCTTTACTAGCCGCCGCATCGCATTGCAGGCTCATGTTCATCTTGTGGTCAATGATGACCCCCAAGTCTCTTTCTTCCATAGTGCTAGCCAAAGAGGCTGCCTTTAGACGAAAGGGAACCTCCCTATGCCGCCTACTTGGAGGATTCAGGCAGGGAAGAAGCAGCACTACCACAAGAGCACCTCTGTCCACTTCTGCTGCTGTCTGCAGGAAAGTCTGCATGTTCAATGAATATGAACTGTGAGGATCTGAGAGTTTATGTTTCATCTGACTGAAAGCACTTCTAATACATGCCAGCATAGTCACCTAATTGCACCAGGCAACTGAATAAATAGACTTGAAAGCTAAGGTGGTACCTACTGAAGCACCAAACTTCTTCCTCCACCATCATATGCTTCTCTTGGAGGTCTTCCATCCAAGTAGAGTTTTGTCTCAATACTTGAACAAAATGATGAACTTGCAGTCTGAATGGTATAGCTCTTTCTTATACCTTTTCATAAATTTTCTATACATGCCCAGACTCTGAATTATTCCTAACTGGACATTTCTTAAATATTGTTTTCAAATATAAATATGGATTGAAGGTGGACATTTATTGCCCACATGTCAAAACTTCTGATAGGGTTTTTTTTTCCTTAATAACATAATAAAATTAGACCATACCTGGATATTCTTAGTTACCCGAAACAAGTACATATAAAGTTTGGTAAACACTGGAAATATCTGAATTTTTATAAAACTTATTTTCTAAACTAGTTACTATTAATAAATAAGTGCTGAAAATAATAAAGTGGGTTAAGTGCATGGTTTACATACTCATCAGCAGACTACAAAGACCTATTATATGACTAACCTAAAACAGGAAAATCAGGACAAATATCTTGTTTTGAGGGGGACGGTGTGTGTGTGGGTGTGTGTGTGTGTGTGTGCGCGTGTGTGTGTGTGCACGCGCACACAGACACACGTGTGCACACACATGTGCATGCACATGTGTGCGTAACCATACACATGGCAGCAAAAAGAATGTTTTTATCTATGCATTTTAAAATAGTTCATTAAGGTACATACAGCTCCAAAAGCTACGGAGAGCATAGTCTGCATCCGGGCATCTTCTATTGAACTCAGTAGCCCCTTTTTACTAAGAAGAGCTCTTCCAGCAAGGGTCCAGAATCTCACATGCTTTACTCCCACTGAAACAAACTGTGTGTCTGAATCTGGTCTAAATTCTGCTACAAATATACGCTGGTTATGACCTGCTCGGCTGGCAATTTTGGCACCTGTCAAAAAAATAGGAGATTTTGAACTTGTGACAAATATACATTCTTTCTAGAACAAAAAACTTTTTACTTTGGAGTGTGATTGAGCTGTTCAGGCCCACAACTGTCAAAAAGGCACCCCAAACCCAAACTGCTTTCCCTGTATGTGGCCTGGAATTGCATACACAAACATTTTTTAAGCCCTGGAATAACATAAACAAACACATACATGTACCAGAGTAGGGAAAAAGTCAAAGCTAGAGAAACAGATACCAGAAATGTTGGATAAGAGAAATGAAATGAGACTTCAGAGGAATAGTGGAATATGATCCATCAATCAAGATACTATCTGTTGAAGGTCTGTTTATAAGCTCCAATTTCACAAGGTGCATAAGGGAGTTAGGAGCTCAATTCCCATTACATTTCAATGGGAGTTGAAAGCCTACCTACCTGAGGCTTCTCTGAAAATCCCAGCAGTTGCACCTACACAAAATATGTAATGTGTACCAGATAGAACGTCTTTAAAAAAAAAAAAAAGCCTGCAGAACAGCTCTTATTTTTTTCTCAGTACAAAATGCAGAAACTGATTTTGCTGGATGAGTTATAAACAGGGATCCAGGTTTTCCATTTCCCACAGAAAAACGGAGAAAACCACAGATTCCCTGTTTTTATCAGAGAAAATGCGGATTTCCCTTTTTAGCAGAGAAATCCGTGGATTCTCCGCTTTTGCAAAGAGCTCTTGCAGGCTGGAACAAGCCTGCAAGAGCTGATTGCAGAAAGGGCGGGAAATCCCCAGCCCTGCCTGGAGGGGGAGGGAGCGGTAGAAAGGTAGGGCCTGAGCCTCTGAGTCAGCCAAGGCCAGGCTCAGGCTCAGGCTCAGGCTCGCCCTTCGCCCCTGGATCCTAGAGGTAAGTGGGTCTTGTGGGCTGTGGGGCAGGGCTGGGGAAGGTGGCTGGGGGCTGAGGGAGCGGGGGGGGCTGCCGGCCCCAGATGGCACACTGCAGCCAGGTGCAGGGCCGGG